>NC_141140.1:41172122-41473551 GCF_053477565.2 Lygodium microphyllum | reverse complement strand
CACATGCACACACTCACACCCTTGCACACACGTGCACACAATTAATGCACATAACATTAAACAATTATTGTGGACACATGTACATATGTACTACACACACAACCACATATAATTAGTACATAATAGGGCACGCTCTCATGCACATAATTATACACATACTGCACATGCTCTCCAACTCATCCCTAGCACCATCTTGTTCATGTAAGGGAGTTAAGGGTAGGGGGAAGGGTGAAAAAGGATGTGCAAAGTGCACACATGCCACTTATAGACACAACTATCCATGTATGCATAGTGCATGTGTATGACTTCTGAGATATGAAACTCATGTATTCACACATACACATGTGCATGTAGACATAAGAACCACAACACACACACTAATCCATGTGATGCACGTATACAGTGTATGTCTTATATGTCTTGGCATTGTCCTCATAACTTACCCTAGTATCACCCTATCAAAGGGAAGGGTCAAGGGAGGAAGGATAGAGGAAAGAGGCATGTATATAATAGGCACCCTAAACCCTAAACACATGTACCTAGAGCATGCACTATTATGCCCCTTGCACATTGCATCATAGGAAACACACTGTAAACCACACACATTAGTCCTAGGAGGCACACACCCATGCATTCATAGTGTACCATTTGATCCACATGCACCTAGGATGAAGGCATGTGGTTTAGATCACACCATTGCACATGTGAATCTTCATGGTGTAGTGCACCTTGAGGCACACATATTACACTTAAAGCACAAGTCAACAGAGTTGAGCTAGTAGGACTTGAAATACACAGAGACAAATAATGCAACAATCAAATCACACAAAGCCAACAAAAGTGGAAAGCTCACGAGAAAATAAGAGAAAAAGATAGCACAATCCTTCCAATCATTCTTGAATTATGATTAGCTCATTAAAGTGCTATAATATATTTTAAAGACCCAGAAGTGTTGAAAAGAAAGAAAGTTGACTTGCCCACTATGTACTTTCACAAAATTAAATCAAGGAAAAGTACAATTTTTTTCTCGTGATTGTCAACACATGATTGTGGAAATTAGAATCTACATAAACAAAAAGTCTAGGGATGCATGAAAGGAATCCAAGAGTGCTTAAACATTGAAAATGAACCTAGGACTTATGACTTTCTTCTTCTGTCCAACTCTTCATCTTCATCACACACAAGAAACCTTAGTTCTAACAAGAAACTCTTGATTTCCTTTTTGACTACATTTGCAGACCTTGCAAATACGTAACTAGGTGCAATGTAGACTACGAGGCATAACTAATACAGTTGACCCCTACCTAGTGTTAAGATCATCACGATCTTTAGTAAGAGTGGCCTCACCATCACTCACAAAAACAATGGTAAGAAATCTATTTATAAGCTAGATAGAAACTCAAGCAAAGAGAGTCATGAAGTTCTTCAAGAACTAATGAAGGCACACGAACAAAAGAAAATTCCTATCAGTTGTGCTTTTACAATCCTATCAGAAAGGCCAACATACCTAATAGCTCCTAAGCAGCTCCCAAAGGTGTAAGAAATAGACCCTCGTGCAAGACATGGTCAATATCCTGGAGATACCACCATAAAAGCCAATGTAGAATTGGCGGAATATTGTGATGAAAGAATTGTTATGAGATTAAGGGTATTATGTAGTAAATAGATAGATTTGGTTATCCAAACCACATGCATCACCACCTTTGTTAATCATTGCCCAAATGAAATGAATGAAACGACCTAAACTTGTAGCTCAGCCTAGGACAAAAGCCACTCGAGAAATTGACCTAGCTAGGATAGAAACAATGAAGGTGAACTACATATATTGAAAAAAGGAGAATTACCCTAACATTGAGGTACAATCACTTAATACCATTGATTTAATGGAGACAAATAGAGGTAAAATTGAGTGACCTTATTTCATATGGCTTAGTAAAGCAATCAATTTGCAATACATCTGATAGATTTGATAGATATGTTGAAGAAAAAGGTATATGCACACACTTGGGATGAGAGCCCAATATAAATTGAGACTATGGCTCAGTATCTACAATAATACATGAATAATATCTAGTAAACATAATCCAAAAGCTGTTGGTAATACCTTAAAAATTTCATGTATATATCAATCTGCTGATGGAAGATAATAGAATGCACCACTATAGACAAGTCACATGAATAATAATGCATAAAACCCTGTAAATACCCTCTATAGGCCTTCAAAAGTACTTCAATTCTCTTATTATAGTTTTATTATAGTAGTAAAACATGGCATAGATGCTTGTCCTAATCCAAGAAAAACTCTATTGTTGTTTTCTATACTATATCTACCAAAGGTAGAGATCAAGAACAAAGCAATCTAACTCAAGAGAAACCCTATTTGAGCATTACATGATCTCTAACAAAGGTAGAGATCAAGAACTAAGCAATATAACTCAAGAGAAACCCTATTTGACCATCAAATGTTCATTTTAACCTTATTGCCCTATTCTTGACCATTATTCATAGCCCATAGTAGTCCATATGAAGATTATATACCCATCAAAACTTTTCTTTGATGGTCAATGAAGGTTCCCATAATGTTCAGGACCAAGAATCAAGTGAGAGTTAACCTCCACGAGCTTGTAACAGATGAATATATTCAAGGATAGCTTGCTACATTCTCTCTCCTTGTTTTTACCTATTCAAAAATAGTCCCAATACTCTCCTCTCCAATGCATGAGCCTCCAACTCACTCACTTTCTTTGGCTCTTTTCCCTACCTTTCTCTTGTGTCCTCTCCCAATTAGCATATCATCACCTTCACATTTGTGGCCATGTTGGAAAACAACCACCCAATTAGTCATGTTGGTGTGCCTAAATATGTGCTAAATGGTCTTCTTGATCTCAAGATTCATTCTCCACTCCATATCCCAAAAAACAAGTCACTTAAGTGATTATTGATCACTCCTCAAAGCCACATGTTCATTAAATCCTAAGAGTCCACTTGAATAACTCCTATTATTAGAACAATGAGTAAGTTAGAGACATCCAATAACTAAGAAGACTGTTACTCACCAATATGTAGACAAGCATGAACTCTTCCATAAGACAAAGCATATCCTGCTTTGATACTCTATGTTAACAATCCCATGACAATGTGAAGACCCAAGGCTACCATCATATACCCTAGAACTAAGTTGATATGAGAGCCTCCATTCAGTATAGCTCCTTGCAAGATAGTGCCCAATACACATAGTGTAATGATATTGAGTGAGGATTAGGATTGAGTTGCCAAGCATGTAGACACAATCCCACTCATAAGAAGTCGTAGGTAGCTACCCTTAAGTCTTACTAGGGGTAGAGATTAAAAGACCTTGCTCATGTCATCTCTTAATGGAAAAACTTACTACAATAGATTATAGAGGAATTTTTGTCAATAGGCTTCTTTGAAAATCTTGCATGGTAGGGTATATTCTACCAAAAGTTTCCATGATCCATGAGGTCTAACAAACTTATTCTACTTAATAAGAAAAATTACAAACAAATTGCTTAAAAATGGCCATGCCATAGATCCAATCTTCCATTATTCAATTGCACAAGGTTTCATGGCAATAGTGCAAAAAAAAGTTCTTAATAGATACCCAAAGTAGGTGCTAGATTAAGATGATCAAATGAAGACAATGAGCCAAAATAACCTTACATTAGCACCTTGTGCCCTTTTATAGTAAACCCTAGAAATCTAAGTGACCGTAGAGGTTTTCAAAGGTTTTACAAAGGCTCATGGGGTAAAATCCACTTCATTACACCATATAACCACAAAAAATGTGGCAACAGCCTCAATCCAATAGTCTAATGGATCCACTAAATGGGTAGTAGGTTTGATAGTTAGATCCCGGTGCTCATGTAGCCAGTCCATCAAAGTACTACAAGAGAGACAAAGCTAACTACATATAGCAAATTGGTAGCCTTATTTAGGATACTAGCTAGAAATTTTTTGGGATAAAATATAGACTTATATTAGTATACATAAATAGTGCATACTACATATAGTGCACAATATATGCCCTAAATTTATTGGACTTTTGAGAGTTTTGATTGTGTATATGAGAGAGAGATGTACATTTTGCATGCCTAAGGATGAAGTGTATGGTCATGGTGGTAGTGGTGGTGATTGTGATAATGGGCCGCCTACAATAAAAAATTCTTCATGGGTAGAATCATCCCTTTCTCCTCTTTACTTTATTCTTAGTAGTGTTGTTGTGAGGACTTTTCTCCCAATCTACACCTCTTGCTTTACATTTCCTAGACAATCGTAATGGTATCATTGAGGATTGTTCTCAACTATGAATAGCATCAATCACCTATCTTAGTGGCATGATTGAGGATTTTTGCTAACAATGAAAAGCCATGTAGCCCATGTTATAGTCTCAATCATTAAGGATTATTGCTAACAATGAAAGGAATACAATCCTTTTAAGGATCCTCGCACTATTGACAATTTACAAAAATTATGCAAATCTATCACTTGATTCTTGAATAAATTTTATTCCTTTTGATATGAATCTAGAACAGTCAACATCAAGATCATCACCATTATCAAACATATGAAGATTGTGATCTTTCTAAAGTATGATCCTACATACTGCAAGAACACATCTCTTCATGCTGTCATTGAGACTTGTGCAGTAACTCCACCCAAGCAGTTGCTTCACCATCCACTCCTCAATAAGATACTATCCAAAGAAGAACTCCATGCCGATAGTCGCTTCTACAGACATTCACTCCTGGATGATCTCACATTATATCTTTGTAAGTTCCTTGTCTAACTTTCCAATCTAGATATTCTTGTCGATTTAGAGTAGATTCAGAACTTCTATGACTAGACAGTGTCATACTGCTGCACATCCGAGGTGTGGAATCCACCAAAAAGTTGTGTGTGAGACAATTACATACTTAGTCATTGTGTTTGCATCTTTGTTCTGCGTGGGCATGATGGGATGCTTTCAACCTATGTTGAGCAGGGTCAAGTGGAAATCAGTTTATGGTGCTACAAAAAAATGCAAGAAGAAGGTTGTATTCCTTGCAAGGCAACATTTGTCATTAGCCTTCAGGCATACAATACCCTTTTGAAGAAAGGTGAGCTATATCCTGACCAGAAAGCCATGGACGTATTGGAGATTGGAAGGGCATTGCATGTTGATGCCTCCAGGATGGGTTGTACTGCAGACATTTCTGTCTGTAGTGGTCATTTGACTATATATGGTATGTATGGAGATATGGAGGAAGCAGAGACTGTGTTTGCAGGTTTGATGAACTGTGATGTTGTGTCTCGGAATGTCATGCTCTCAGCATATGTGGAGCAAGGAGAAGGAGAGAAGGCACTATATTTATTTAGAAAGATGAAAGAGGAAGGTGTGCCTCTCAATGATGTTACAATAACATGTGCTTTGGAAGCCTGCAGGACAGTAGGAAATGTGGAGACATGCAAGTAACTTCACTTCAGTATCATTGTTGCTGGGTATGATATGCTTCCTACCATGCGAAGAATTCTCATTAGCACTTATGGCTGCTGTGCGTGTATGGCAGATGCTCGTGCAATGTTTGATGTATTGCCTGATCGGGATGTTATGTCTTGGACTACATGCATCACTAGTTACACACGAGAAGGAAATAGTGTTGTAGGTCTGCAGATGTTTAAGGAAATGCAACAAGAAAATATCATTCTTGCCCTTTTCTCTGCTTGCAATTGTTCTGGCCTTGTTGACAAAGGTGTTGAATTGTTTGAGCTAATGAGTAAAGCTTATGCTATAAGTCCCAACCTGAAGCGTTATGCTACTATCATAGACCTCCTAGGACACGCAGGTGTGTTCAAGAGAATAGAAAGCATTCTATGGGAAATGCCAATGTGGGCTAACTAGGCAATCTGGATGTGCATTTTGGGAGCATGCCATAAATATGGCAATGTGATGGTAAAAGAGAAGCCTAAAGAAAAACAGAGGATCGAATGCTGGGGGGAAAAAACACAGATAGAAAACAATCGTAAAGGGGCTTTTGGGGGGAACTGAATACATAAAAATGGATGATGATACTGAGCAATACAAAGAGGGACAATCAGAGGAGGCGGGAGACAGGGATGAAGTGTGTGAGAATCCCTGGTCCTCTGAAATCGAGATAGATTGAGGGCCTCAAATGGAAGACAATTGTAGTGACAAAAGCAGATTCAGACTGATAACGAGAAGCGTAGAGGTTATCCTCTCCAGTTCAGCTATCATAACATTGAATCAAGCAGAGCTAACAATAATGTTTCTGGGGGGAAATTGAAAAAGCAAGAGTTGAAGAAGGGGGCGCAGGTTTGCAGGAGTCGAAGAAGGACGAAATCGTTTGAACAATTACCACCATGGATTATGACAAGCTATGTGACTAATCAGGGGGGGAGACGAGTCTCAAAGCTAGCACCAAAGCTTCCCAGTGCCCCAATGATGGCTTGCTTGAGTTCTCACTTGTTGGCCGGAAAATCTTCACTTATCAATGATATAGTCCAACAAAAGGAATTTGCAGAGACCTCAAAGAAGCCAAATATTCGAATTGGATGGAGCAATTTTAAGAAGGGGTTTTTCCTCCGTTCGGAAAGTTTAGTTGGCGTGATGCTACTGATTGATGCAAGCATACCGCCTCAATAGATGGATTTGGACTGTGCTGATTGACTGGGCCACAACAAGATTCCATTAATAGTAGTTTTTACAAAGTGTGATCAATCAAGTAAAAGGGAGGGGATTGGTCTGTCGATGGCGATCGAATGTGAAAGAAGACAATAGTGGAAAGAAATCACCTGTGTTGAGACACCTTTGTTGAGACACACAATGTGTGAGCTAACTGAATTTTCCCTACTCTACATAGACCAAAGGCCCACTTAATTGCACTGAATAAAAATAACTAGTTCCAAACAGTAGCTCAAACTGATTCTGATTATTACACACACCTGAACTCTCCAAAAGCTTCTGTCAATGCTAAGGCTTTTTATCTCTTTGATTGAATGCACTAGGAGGCAATTTTCCACCTAGTAGAGATACTATTGTATGCATCCTTTCTATCTGCATCACCGAGAGAGAACTTGCAAGAGGGAAATGATGCCATATGCTTTCTGTTATTAAGGGATCAGATTGCAATATTTTCCTAATAAGTGCAACTGTGAGCATGTATAGTAACCGTAGTTACATCATTGAATCTCATCTGGAATTCCAAAACTTTATTGGTGCAAGATGCCATCTCATGGAATGCCATGATTTCTGCTTACACACAGTGTGGTAAGGGCAACAGATGCCTTTGTTTGTATGTTATGATGCTGCAAGAGAGAGTTCTACCCAACAAAGTTGAGTTGAGGGGAGCCAATTGAGGCCTGCAACAAACGAAGTGAAGGACTTCAATTTTTTGAGCAGCCAGTTTATAAATCAGATTTGTTTCCTTTATGAAGCTGAAGCTGTTGATGTTGAACAAGTTGATTATAGGGCCATTATCTGAAATTGAGGTGACCTTCTTTCAAATTGAATTGTGATCTTGCTTGATTAATCTTCTATCCTGAAATTAGTCAAGGTCCTCTGTGGTCGTGACTTTGCTTTCAAAAACCCTTTGACATTGGGTGAATCCGACGTGAATGCGTCGCATTTAAATTTCAGGATGGGAGATACTTCAGCATCAATTTCAGCCTCTTCTATGATTCCTGCTTTGTCCTCTACTTTAGTTCCATCATTGACTGCTACTTTAAGTACTTGAACAGATGATTTAAAGTAGATTTTGCAGAATATGTCTATGTATATGCATCTTCAAAATCAGTAGACACAATTGTATATATAGCAGCAGCAGCAGTTGCATCAACAACAGTTATCTCAGCAAAGGCAACCATATTCGAAGCAAGAGAATGCAATCAACGTGACTAAGGCGATTGAAGCAGTTGAGAATGAAAAGAAGCTATTTGATGGCCGTAATGTTTCGGCTTATTTGAAGGGCCCTGAAAGAGAATTATTTTCTTGAGGACTTTGGGATGGCTACATAGTGGTCATTTCGAGAATGGGTCTACATGCCAAACAAAGGTCTAGCTGCTTCAGAATTGATATGAGAATTTGAAGAGAGGTATAGTCAGCTTGATGCTATTGAACAAAGAGCGTTGGATGTTGAGAAAGTTGAGCTTTTCTTGCAATCTGCAAATCCTGCTCTTCAGGAAGAATTAGGAGAGCTTCTTGAGGATTGCACGAAGCCTATGGGTCTTAAAACGAATTGGCAAGATGCCCAAGATACGGTCTCGACTTTGACCAAGAGGCAGATATGGAAGACCCACCTACAGAATGGATCCATGACACCGATGCCGTCTTCTGCTCCTATGCCTGCTTCTACCCCTGTCATTTCTTCTCTTTCTCAGCCAGTTACTTGGCCTATTCCAGTGCCTACTATTTCTTATCCTCCTGTTCCTCCTGTTCCAAGACCGATGTCGGCTCCTTCTGCTCCAAACCATCCGCTCCGTCGGTTCCTTCCTCTCTTGATGACATAATCAAAGGCATAACGGATTTGACACTGGAGTCAGTTAAAGCAGAATTGGTGGAAATTTTGAAAGAGCGGTTTGCTTCGACTGCACCTATTATTTCTTCTAGTGCTCCTACTGCACCTAGGAGTGCTCCTAGTGCACCTACGAGAGATCAAAGATGTATTTGGTGTGATAGTACGGATCATCAGCATTGCACGGATTGTGAATCTTTTCAAGATGCAAGCACTATAACAAAAAGGCTCCATAGACATGCTTGTAGACACAATATTTGAATTGTGTTTAAAAATGCCAGGCGCGTTTATTACCGCGTCTACTAGCGCATCTAAAATTTCACGTCTACAAGCGCGCTTATGGTGAAAACTACACGTGCATATAGACATGCATATACACCCGAATATAGATGCTCATATAGACACACTTAGAGATGCGCATATAGATGCGCATATACACGCGCATATAGATGTGCATATACACGCGCACATAGATGCGATTTCACTTGCAAATTAGACGCAAATATAGACGCGAAAAATAGTGTATGAAAAAAAAACTAGAGAGCATGTGGTTGCCATGCAACCAGCTCTCTGGCTTTTTTTCCCCCCCATCAAATTTTGTGTGTTTGGGGAAAACACAAGAACATTACTCAAGAATATTAGCCATACTTCTCATGCAATAACAAAACATACCTTATCTATGATGAGCCCCTTCTCGTAAAAGTCCATTACAAAGATTGTGTAGTACCAGTGTGAGAGATAATTAATTTTACAAGGTAGCTAATACAGCAAAAAAAAAGTGATTTTATAAGCTAGGATCCATTGCAAGGATCCGTTACACTTAAGGTGCCATTGTATTGTAGTGAGTATTTCTATCTACATGTCTATCTATTTGTCTCTCTATATGTTTGTATGTTTGTCTCGCTCTCTCTCTCTCTCTCTCTCTCTCTCTCTCTATCTCTCTCTCTTTGCATATTTTGCACAACAAAATTGCACATCTATCAGCGCATGTACACTACATGCTAGATGCGCCAGGTCTACAAAACTCAAAAAAACCTCAGAGGAGGTGTGGTTGTTTAACTCAAGCGCGTCTACAGGCGCGTCTACTCTGTGGATCAGACATGCTCTTACACACGCCAGATCCACAAAACTCAAAAAAACCTAGGAGGTTTCATGGATCTTCAACACTTGTGCGTCTACTATGTATATCAGATGCACTTGTAGATGCGAATTAGCAGTGAAGCACAAAATAAAACTAGGAAAATCAAGCAACAACTAACATACCCAAAGCTAAGAAGGAACCAAAACACAACTCAGAGTAAACAGAGAGAGAGAGAGAGGGAGGGAGGGAGAGGGAGAAGAGAAGAAGGACTCACCTTGAATATTTGTTGTGATGGGCAGCGGTACAACTACAAACTCCTTCTTCTCCTCCATCTCCTTGCTCTTTGGTTGTTCTCCTCATCGCAACAATCATATCAAAAGCTAAGAAGGTAGCAAAATACAACTCAAAGCAAAGATAGAGAGAGAAAGAGAGAGAGAGAGAGAGGGAGGGAGGGAGCGAGGGAGGGAGAGGGAGAGGGAGAGGGAGAGGGAGAGGGAGAGAGAGAGAGAGAGAGAGAAGAAGAAGGACTCACCTTGAATTGGTGTTGTGATGGGCAGTGACAGGGCTACAAACTCCTTCTTCTCCTCCCTCTCCTTTCTCTTTGCCTCTTGCTTCCTCCTCTCTTTACCCTTTCTTCTTTGCCTCTTCCCTTCTCCTCTCTTTATGTCGTGCGCCTGTCAAAAAAAACCCAAAAGAAATGCAAGATGGAACTACTTTGAAAAGAAAGACACACCAGCAATATATTTCAAAATTTTTTAAAATTTTAGTGTGCATCTGTGCGCGCATCTGAAAGCGCGTCTATAAGCGCGTGTATATAGAGCACGAATTGCATCTATATACACGCACTTATAGACGCGCTTATATATGCACAATTAAAAGCACCCGACTATACGTGTGTACCAAGCGTGTCTATAACTGTTGCTTGTTATAGTGAAGGAGGAAGAATTTGGTATTTTGGGGACAAGATGGGAAGATCTGGTTGACTAAAACAAGAGCTCTTCTTGCTACCAATTTTGGGAAAGGTGGAATGAAGAAATTAGTAGATGATATGGCTGCGCGTACTTCTTATGTGGCAGCTAGAGGAGATGCTTCTGCATATGGAGTCCAGATTGAGAAAGGTTCAGAGAGTCAGTCAGCATTATGGACCTATGCTATGGAGATGGTCAACAAGGGAAAAATTCAGCAGACTGTTTTGACTAATGCAAGTATTTTAGAGGATGATGAGCATATAGATGGGATGTATGATAGTATGGTTTGTGCAGATATGATGACAGAGATGGAAAATATGTCGAAAACTGATATGCAGAGTTGTCACAATAATGTATCAGTGCACTCCCTGGACATGTTTCATGAAATTTCAAATTTTGTGTCACACAGATAGAGTCAGAGGCTCAGGTGACTCAGCAAAAAGTGTTGAGTGCAGAAGAAATTCAGCAAACGAAGTTTTCGGTTGATTATGATCAGCCTACACAGACAGAAAGGGCTGAAAACTTTCAGCCAACAGAGTTTACTGCTGAAATATTTCAGCATCCAGAGTTTAGGGGTGTTCCTATGCAATCCATAGAGCAGAGGGCTGAGGATATTTAGCCACCAGAGTGCAGAATTGCTGATTTACAGCAAGATTTGAGTAATGCAGAGGATCATAATGAAGCCAGGGTAAGAAGGTGAAGCCAGTAGATGTACCGCTTCCACCTGATAGTTGGAAAGAAACCTATCATGCCAATAGAAGAGATGGCAGCCATATGGAGTGTGCTACCTTGGGAGGAGGATTTGAATTGAGAGGAGTTATTGGCCTTACACATTAGATAGTTGGAAAGAAAGTTAGAAGACATAGAGACAACAATTGCAAAGTTAAGGGCAACAAGGATACAAAACAAGAAACAATTTTACAAAAGACATAGACTGAGACCAAGAACCACACAAGATGGGGATTGGGTATTGGTTTCCAAAAGATGGTTTGGACCCTATGTGGTAGGAGAGGTATTTGATAATGCTACTTATGCATTAAATGAGATGGATGGGACAACCATAAAACTTTCGGTAGTCGGGAAAAAAATCAACTTATTCAAGAGGCGAGAATCTATTGCCTATGAGTTGCCAAAATTGGAAGAAAATAGTGGCCATGATATAGGGGCTAGCCAGGAAGATATGAAAGATGAAGAAGCAAAGGATATGGTTGCAGAGGATGAGGAGGACTCAGAATCTGATGAAAACTAGGATTTTGGCACATACAGGAGGATGTGTAGGTTCAGAGGGGGTGGATGTCGTGATGTTATGCGGACATAGTGTGAAAAAGCATGAAATGCATTATCATCCGACTTCTTTATTAATCTAGAGAGTCAATGGGATCTGAGTCATTAAAACTAGTGTGAGTTGCATGGATTATCCAAAAATACTAGATTTTTAGATAATTTTAGCCGATTTTTTATATTATTTATTGTAAAAATGTAAAAAATTTAGAAAAACTTCTAGATTAGGACGACATGCAAAAACCAAGTTGCTTTTTCAGCTAGTTATGGGATTTTCATAAAAAAGCAACGCGATGTTTGTAAATAGGCTAAAAATTGTAGTTTGAATTGGAAGAGGAAGAGGAAGTGATCAGGGAGATCCGTGACCAAGTTTCTTGAGGTTTTACCCCCATTTCGGAGCCAACAGAGCCATTAGATTTGGGATCTAAGCAATAGAGAACGAATTGTAATTTTGATGCACATTTTGTTCTACAAAGAAGCTCTAGGAGATGTAATGCCTAGAGATTACTTCTGAGTAATGCAAGGATTCCAGGTTCTTTCAATACATATTGATTCAATTCATTGTGCTTTGTCTTTTTCGTGTTTACCTCTTGTCTATTCTCTTTTTACTTTTTCATCTCCTATCTCTACTTCCTTCTACCTCCTCTAATTCCCTATGGATTTGAACTTTCGACAAAAACCCCTCCGACAGCGGGGAGAAGTGGAGACGGTTTGTCTGTTTGAGAAGTACCTGCCCACTAGTATGCTCACGATACAAACCCACCTTCTGGTGCATCTTGTGGATGAAGTGGTGATTGCTCAACCTGTCCATACGTGATGGATGTTCTTCTTGGAGTGCTTCATGAAGACCCTGAAAGGCTTTGTGCAACAATGAGCTTGGCTAGAAGTAGTATGGCTGAAGATTGATTGGTGTCTGAGGCATTAGTGCATATTTCATAGTGGCTATAAATGGTGGATTCAAACAATAGTATGTTATGCTTGCTGAAGGACAACGATAGACTGACTGGAGATGTGGTGGAAAAAGAATGGATGCTGCAATGGAGGAGAAAGTGAATCGTTTTTGTATATTGCACCATGTCTCCCATGGAGACGTGGCTCGCTAGGTAGGAGTAAGCCAAGAAAGATTGGGAAGAATCATGATCTGAATTTTGATGTAGTATGCGCCATTGACCAATTTGATATCCCAAGGGCATGGAGGAGATGCCACAGTTTATGTCAACGCAATGGTTGCACGGAGCTTTGAGCACAACATTTCGCGAAGAGGCAAAGGTCTCAACTACTAAGAAGTGGGAATTCTCGAGGGGATGTAGTCCAAAGGTGACGATGTGTTTAGGGTTATTCTTATCCAGATTTTATGTATAACAACTAATTAACTATTTCAATGTATTGTACAAAATATACAGTGCGGCGTGGTCATGCGGATGGCATTTTTATGTGGAGCATATCGACAAAATGTGCTCCACAATAGATTGTGGTACATGGCAAAGTTTAAGGAAGAGAGTCAACGACGAGCAACAGATCCAAACACTGTTATAGATGAGATGGAGTATTTTGGAAACTTGGAAAGTATTATCACGATGGATTACTATAGCTTCTCCATGATCCTATTCAATGTGCTATGGTTCAAAGTGGTACTTGAAGGAGCTGGGGCAACAATTCAACAAGGTCCATCTGGATTTCTCAAAATAGATTCCAAATAAAGATTGATGGATTTGCGCAACATATTTTATTGCCGGCCCATTGTGAACATGTGAATGAACTCATGTTTTTTTAAATTTTATTACGACATGGTATATATCACAAATGTTAAATCTCTCTTGTACTTGATTTTGAATATGTATTTTTCTATCCAAACCCCTCGACAACCTTGATGGTGATATGCTATACCTTCAGCTCCCCGAAGTGTGAGAGTATATGATCAAAGGAATGTTCCCAAATTAGATGAGAACAATATGCAAATAGAGGGGTTGATATTGCAAGGGGTAGAGGCCGTCGAAATTTTGGAGTATGTAGAGGAGCCAGAATTGGGTAACAATCATGAAAATACAGGAGTCCAATAATTTTTTGAAAACAAGGTCGACTCATCCTTTTGTGATGACTTGTATATCGAGTTTCCAGTGCATGTGGAGTTGTGTCAGGAGATTGATATGGGACCATAGGGTACTTCATACTTGGACTATCCAACTACTTAATTCATTGACAAATTGCCTATAAGGATAGATAAGATATGTGTTTTAAGTAAGATCATTTTTTGAAGATTTATATTACTATTCTTTGCGTGATTTATATTGATTATGCTAACATCAATTTTTTTCTGTGCAGGTGACCTTTGTGGATATTTGGATCCATACGATGAGTTGAGGGATGAGTGACAAGGAGCTACATGAGATCTTCACACGTATATCTTTAGATTAGATGGCTCATTTCAGAGATATGGCGGACCAGGAGCTATGTCTCAGACACCATCAGGTCGTTCTATTAGATCTACTTTGGTATGCTATGATGTTTTAGTTTCCAGTAGACGAGGTCAACGCTCTAGACTTGGGTTGGATGGAGGGAGTGGTTCTGGGGAATGCTTCGGAGACGTGGATGCAGTGAGCCTAGGGTTGGCTTGTGATACAGGTGCTACTTCTCACTCTCCTGAACGTTCAAGAGAGCGTGACTCAGGTGGTTGTTGTGGGTGTACCAACGCAGTGTCTCCATCACTACAAGGATACACACATATAGTGACGCTAAGTAGCGATATTTTTTTTTCGACGTCGCTAATCCTCGAAGTATTTTAAGTCAAAAAATGTGTCGGTATTAGTGTCGCTAAAAACGTCACTATTAGCATCACTAAATAGCGACGCAAATAGCGATGCTAATAGCGACGCTAATAGTGATGACTTACTCTGGTAACATTTTGCGAAAACCCGAATGTTTCTTTCAAACGCGCGCGCAAACTACAAAAGCAAGGCAAAGGCGGAGAGAAAGAGGAAAGGAGGTGAGAAAGAGAGGGAGGTGAGTAAGGGAGGTGAGCAAGGAAGCAAGCCGCGAGCCGCACACGAGGAGAGGAGCGTCGCCTGCACGAAGAGGTCGTGGAAGAAGAAGAGAGCACGACGGTATGTCCTGTTTTGGTTTCTTTACCATCTTTGTTTTGCTTTGCAATGTAGGTTAGAAAGTGTTGGTTTCTCTTCGATCTTTGTGTTGCTTTGCAATTAGGCTAGGAAGTGTTGAAAGAGAGAGAAATGGAAGAGAGTGTTTTCAAAATTTTTCTTTTGTTGGTTTTTATTCTTTGCAATGTAGGTTAGAAAGTGTTGGTTTTTCTTCAATCTTTGTGTTGCTTTAATTTGCAATGTAGGTTAGGAAGTGTTGAAAGAGAGAAATGGAAGAGAGTGTTTTTATATTTTTTCTTGTGTTGGTTCTCTTCAATCTTTGCAATGTATATAGGGTAGGAAGTGTTGAAAGAAAGAGAAATGGAAAGGAGTGTGAAGGGGGATGCTTGTTTTGCTTGATTATAATTTTAGAGAGAGAGTGAGAGAGATAGAGATGTAGAGAAAGAGAAATGAGATGCTTGTTTTGTTTGGATTGTATCTTTTGCAATATCTTTCTAAACTACATATTCATCTACAATGATATTTCTAGATGTAGAAATACTTCTTTTTCTAGGATCATAAAAGTAAAATGCTTTGGTGATGTTACTATTACTCATGAGAATACGTTTGAGAGATTTAGAGTCTAATTTCTTTCTATGAGCATAAGTAATGCTTCCAAAAACTTTCAAAAAACTCACTACTAGCGTTTGACCAATAAAGGCTTCAAAAGGAGTTGTGCCTTTCAAGGCATAGTGAAAGATCTATTAACTGTTATAAAAATGTATGTGTGTGAGCATAGTTTAGAGCCGACCTCAAAGATAGATAAGTTTAGAGCCAAACTCAAAGAGATAGGTACGAATTTTTTTTAAAAAAGACCTGAAATATATATAGTGGAGTGGTCCCAATATACAATATAGAATCATTATTAAATTATCATTCCATTACATCGCAGTCAAGATGTCTAGCACTTACAACCGACATGGTGGGGATCGTGAGGCTTGGCTTAATCAACGTGTCCCCTGTCCATGCACGCAATGCAAATTGGCCATTCGTCGAAAACGTCATTTGTCCATAGAGAATGTGCAACGGTATGGAGAGTTTCGAGTTGAGAAAATCGACCAAGCAGTCTTGAATTACGAGATTGCAGTAAGTTCTCTCTCATTACTATATGACATGTAATTGATTTAAGTATAACAGTTTGGGGTTATCTTAGAAGTTATCTCCTTAATATTCTTTACAGGGTCAAGGCCATGTCGATACATTGCAGTGCGCAGATCTCTTGCATCCAGTAAGATGGGTTCATCCGCGCTCTATACAAATGCCGTCCGAGATAACTAACTGTCTCATAGAAGGTGATAACTCTCAACCCCCTTCTATGGGTGAGAATGCTGGAGACATGGACGATCCTCCTGCTTTTTTGGAGCCCGAGTTAGAGGACATGATCGACTCATTCCTTCGGACGGACTCGAAATTCCAAGATCCTTTGATTGTGGAGTCTGCCATTCCATTGTATGATGGGAGCCGGGTATCCCGTTTGAAGACACTTCTTGCATTGTTGACCATAGAGGAGATGGAGGATGGGTTTTTTGAAAATATGCAGAGTCCCCATTTTGTGGAGAATTTTGTATAGATCTCCCGGTGTATACTGAGCTATGTCAAGATGAGATTGTGGAACCCTAAACAAAAGTGACTCGATCAAAACGTTCCTCCCACTACAGCAATGCCACTTTTTGCAAATTGGTTAGGACAGTTTGTATGTTTTTGGAGTATGGTGTTTTCTATTATCTATTTTTTTTTATTATTTTAAAATGAAGTCTTGCAAATTAAGTCTTAGTTTTATTATGTCTTGCAATTCATTATCTAATATTATTATTTTTCCTTGTATGTGCAGGTTTAGGATTTGGGCACGGACGGCAGGATGAGTCGCGATTTTATAGATGACGACATTGACACGATGCTAGTGCATTTCTCAACGGAGCAGCTAGCACGGGTCAGAGATAGAGCCGATGCACAGCTTTCCCGTTTCACCTCAGCACAATCGGCAAACTTTAGACGGTCCGATGCTTCAGTCTCTAGTAGACGTAGTCGCAGGTCTCGCTTTGCTTCAGAGTTACGTAGTCGAGGAGGAGGCAGCTCCTGTTGTGGGGATACATATGTAGCCTCTCCCACTCACACTGCCACCAGGGAGTTGACACCGTCTTTCACTTGCGGTGGTGGGCAGACGTCTACTGCTCCCACTCCTTCACGCACCCCACCGATCACTCCTAGGGCCGATAAAAAGTACACGAAACCCACTCCTCCAGGTTTGTATTTTCACATCCTTTTTCGCAGTAGCACTTATCAATTCAAGTTGTGTTTGACACATTTGTATTAATGTCATGAAAGTGCCCGTTTGCAAAATCTTGCAGGTTACTCATATCTCATAGATAAGGCCACTAGCCATTTATACATGAATGATGAGGGAAAAGCTGTCATCTCTAGGATGCATGAGTTGTGCCAACAAGTATTTCGGCACAACATTACATACAAGTGGAAGGAGATCCCAGATGCCATCAAGGAGTACATAATCAATACATTGTATCGAGAGTTCCCTCAGCCCTCTAGCAATGATAGATTTTCGAGAGGGTGGATGATGACGCGTATGCGTGACTATCAGTCGCATAGGCGGTTTGATGCACGCAAAGCAGTCAAGCAGGGAAAATCGAAGCTAGAGTGGCTGGATACAGAGGACTGGAGTAATCTCCAGGATGAGGCAACATCCACTCCAGACAAGTGAAAGTAGCAGAAGGACGCAACAAAGGCGCACTTGGACGCAGGATCGGTGCATCACCTTGGCAGTGGCGGCCACGCAACATTCCTGGCAGATTTTGTAAGTATTAATAGGGTAGAGTACTCTAATTTAATAACATCCATTTTGATGTATGTATTTCGAATATGAATCTCAAGAACATTGTTTTTCAATGTTTGTGTGCTACAGCAAGGTTTTACGAATTGCGACCCGATTGCACTAGAGGTGACATACGGGGAGAAGCATGGCTTGAGTGCCGTGATCGAGAAGCTCTGTACTCGCAGAGGACCGGTAAGTGGTAATAAATATCATTCCTAATTTGAGAAATCTATCATTATATGTCAGTTTGTATTTGGTACTCACAATTATATATGTATTTGCTGTTGCAGGCTCCCTTCGATATGCCACTACAGCAAGAGGCATTTTCTGATACGGATGAGTCATAGAGAGCAGATTAGGCTACATAGAATTACTCCCTATCTTGTATTATGTAAGGCCTTATGGCCTCTATCCTCCATATGTAATAGCTAAGTGTATATGATTCGGACTTCTATGTTGTAGCATGACTCCATTATACACATTTCCATGTTATTCACCACATATTGATGTACGGGTGTATACATATTTGCTTTGTCACAGTAGCACTTCTCAATTTAAGTTCTGTTATTTTCTTTATCAATGCAGTGCACATTTGTGTTAATTAATGTCATGAAAGTACTTGTTTGCAAAGTCTTGTCATTATTTGGGATCGATTGTCTAACTTCTTTGACAGCAGGAATTGTCTCTTAGCCCTGTGTGGCAGATGCAGCCCTGCCACAAATTTTTTTTTCTACAACCGTCAGTATTAGCATCACAAAATAATTCTGCAATCGTCGGTATTAGCGTCGAAAATTCCTCTATAAACGTCGCTATTTTCATCCCTAATTTTGTCGGTATAATACGACGAAAATAGCGAGGAAAATAGCGAGGAAAATACCGACGGTTTTGTAGCGACGCTAATAGTGACGATGGGGATATTTTTCATATATAAAGAAAACCTCATTATAGCATGTATATGTTGTAGTGCATCTCATAGTGCTGCGTTACCTATGGGATTTGTCACACCTGTGGGGATGTCTACTCCAATCACTTCAACTTTTGCTCAGTCGTCTGCAGATGGCACCCCTATGGGTGCTATAAGGGTGCCACTTACGGACCACTGAGCAAAAGATGGGAGCATTCCGTAGGTGGCACCCCTATGGGTGCTATAGGGGTGCCATTTGCAAACGACTGAGCAAAAGCTAGGAGCAAAAGCTGGAGTGACTGGAGTAGACGTCCCTACATGTGTGATAAATCCCATAGGTGATGTAACTCTAGCAGAATGATGACACGGAGACACTTCGTCAGTACCTTCACAATAACCACCTGAGCCACTCTCTCTCGAACCTGCACGAGGGCGAGGAGTAGCACCTGTATCCCAAGCCAAATACGGGCTCACTACATCCATGTCTCGACAACATCCCCTAGAATCACTCCCTCCATCCGGCCTAAGTCTAGAGCATTGACCTCATCTACTAGAAACTGAAGCATCACAGCACACCAAAGAAGATCTAACAGAATGGCTTGATGTTGTCTGAGATATCTCCTCATCCGCCATATCTCTCAATTAAGCCATTTGATCTAGAGACATATGTGTAAAGATCTCCTATAGCTCCTCGTCACTCATCCCTCGGATCCAAATATCCACAAAGGTCACATGCACAGACAAAAATTGATATTAGCATAATCAATATATATCAAGCAAAACATGATAATATAAATTCTCAAAAAATGATCTTATTTAAAACACATATCTTATGTACTCTTATAATCAATTCATCAACAAATTGAGTAAGTGGATGCTCCAAGTATAAATTACCCTATGGTCCCATGTTAATCTCCTGACACAACTCTGCATACACTGGAAGGTCGATAGAAAGGTCACCACAAAAGGATGAGTCGACCTCATTCTCAAAGAGTTCTTGGACTCTTGTATTTCCATCATTATTACCCGATTTTGGCTTCTCTAAATGCTCCAAGATTTCAACGGCCTCCACCCCTTGCAATATCGACCCCTCTATTTGCATATTGTCCTCATCTATGCCTGGGAACATTGCTTTGATCAGATACTATTGCACTTCGGGGAGCTCAAGGTACAACATACCACCATCGAGGTTGTTGAGGGTTTGGATACAAAATTACCTATTCAAAATCAAGTACAACATAGATTTAACTTTTGTGACATATTAAAAAAAACATGAGTTCATGCACCTGCTTACAATGGGCCAGCAATACAAACGTGTCATGCAAATCCATCCATCTTTTTTTGAAATCTATTTTGAGAAATCTAGATGGACCTTGCCCGAGCTCCTTTAAGTACCACTTTGAACCACTACACATCGAATAGGTTCATGGAGAAGCTACGGTAATTCACCGTGATAATACTTTGCAAGCTTCCAAACTACTCCATCTCATCTATGAAGGTGTTTGGATCCATTGCAAGTTGTTGGTTCTCTTACTTGAACTTTGCCATGATACTACAATATGTTGTGGAGCGCATTTTGTCGATATGCTCTACGCGAAAATGCCGTCTGCGTGACCATGCCGCACTGTATATTTTGTAGTGTACATTTGAAACAGTCAATTAGCTCTCGCATATAAAATCTAGATAAGACAAACCCTAAAGATGTCGTCACCTTTGGACTACATCCCCTCAAGAATTCACACTTCTCAGTTAAGACCTTCGTCCCTTCACGAGACGCTGCAGTCAAAGCTGGATACACCCATCACATGGACATAAACCATGGCCTCTCCTCCATGCCCTTGGGATATCAAATCGGTTGATGGCATGTACTACATCAAAATTCAAATCATGCTTCTTCCCGATCTTTCTTGGCTTGCTCGTACATAGCGAGCCACGTCTCCATGGAGGCATGCTGCAACATTAAAAAACGATTCACTTTCTTGTCCATTGTAGCATCCATTTTTTTTTCCACCCTATTTTCAACCACCACATCTCCGGACATCGACCTTGAGCCCATATCATACTGTTGTGTGAATTCACCATCAATAGCCACTATGAAACATGCACTGATGCCTCAGACACCAACCAACCTTCAGCCATGCTACTTTCTGGCCAAGTTCATTATTGCAAAAAGCCTTTTAGGGTTTTCATGAAGCACTCCAAGAATAACATCCATTGCATATGGACATGTCGAGCAATCTTAACTTCATCTACAAGATGCATCAGAAGGTGGGTTTGTATTGTGAGCATGCTAGTGGGTAGGTATTTATCAAAGAGATAGACCATCTCCATTGCTTCCCATCTTCTGGATTCAATAGAGGATGCCTTGATCTCCTTATGTGAGATCCATTGCACTAAATTTAACAACCTGTAAATCGTTCCACATATTTCTAGAGTAAGTCATCCTACGATTGTGATCGGTAGTATAAACTACCACAAATGAAGAAGCATTACGAAGGACTACACTCCAAATAACAAAATATGCAGGCCACTTACAATCCGTTCGTAGTACACAATTGACATATCTTATGCTAATCATGGGATTTTAGCCCTAATAATTCATCATCTTTAGAAAACGCGGACTTGAGAGAACACATCATATCCATCAGAGTGCCGATAGACTTAATAGTTTTCTTTAATTTTCAGTCTTTAAATACTGAAAATTAGTCTTCTAATATTTATTTCGGTACCCTGAAATAATTTGACTAGCCAATAATTAAATTGGCTAGGCAGCTTCCATTCCCGAGTGTCTCTGTGCCATCTTTGACCATTAGATTGGCATTATGTATCATTAAACGCCACTTCCCTAGTGTCACCAACTAACACTTATGGCCAAATTGAAAAAGCACAATTATTTTTTATGATAGTGATGAAAAGAAATCAACGAACAATACGTAGAAGGTACCTAAATAACTCGGTCACACTCGCATTGCTCCACCTAAATTTTTCTTGCACATTTAGCAGTCCAAGCAGTGTCTTCAAGCAAGGTTCTCGGCACCCATCATATAATGGTGTGGATGCTTCCTCTCTAAGCGGATCAGATTTCTCAACATCCATGGGCATCAATGCATCAATCATTGCCTCCATCTCAAGCTCCAAGATTGTAGGAAGTATGAAAGGATTTCTATCTCCTCTAGTATTGATGGTGTAGATTGGGTAGTACCTTCCAAGTGGTGGATTGGCACACCCAAAAACTCTTCTAATTGGCCGCAAAGGGTGCTCTCCTGCTTAGGATGAGACGTCATCTCCTTGTAATAAATTTTATGACCACATTCAATGTTTTTGCATATGATATTCAATTAGTCTGCGAATACAATGCACGATTGATATACACTCTTCTTACCGTTTGCTCAAAATCTGAGATCGCCTGATCAATGATCTCTGATTGAAACTCACCAAAGAGTCGTATGTGTTCCATAGGCAATCGTCGTTTTTGTCTAATTGCCAACTTACATTGAGAGAAAGGACATGGGACACGCTGATTAAGATACGCCTCGCGATCTTGAACATCACCGCCTTCATTGTTTTTCATTTGGTCTACATTATGACAAACAATTTGTTTGTCTTATCATTCTTTTTTTCTCTCTTAAATTGTTTGAGAAGGGATTTCTTCTCTTGTAACTCAACATAATTAATATATGTAAAGTCTCCACCTACCTATGGACTGGGTTTACAATATGTAAATTCTAAAATGATATGCATGGGGACAAGGGAGTAGCTACCCTATGTCTGGAGTGTTTCCTGTCCCATGGTATTGCACCGGACCTTGCCACCTTTTTTCCTTTGTGTACAACTCGATTTGTAGAGCGTAGGAGGAGGTAGTGCAAAGCATATCAATAAAACTATTCGTTCACCTCCAAGTCCAATCTCTCTTTTGCTTTATCGGGCCGGGATACACAAGCCTTTCGCTCCTTTCCGAAGCATCAAATCCTGTCCCGTGGTATTGCACTCGACATTGCCACCTTTTTTCCTTTGTGTACAACTCGATTTGTAGAGTGTAGGAGGAGGTAGTGCAAAGCATATCAATAAAACTATTCGTTCACCTCCAAGTCCAATCTCTCTTTTGCTTTGTCGGGCCGGGATACACAAGCCTTTCGCTCCTTTTCGAAGCATCAAACTACTGCTACTGCTACTGCTACTGCTACTGCTACTACTACTACTACTACTACTACTACTACTACTATGTCTGGAGTGTTTCATGTCCCGTGGTATTGCACCGGACCTTACCACCTTTTTTCCTTTGTGTACAACTCGATTTGTAGAGCGTAGGAGGAGGTAGTGCAAAGCATATCAATAAAACTATTCATTCACCTCCAAGTCCAATCTCTCTTTTGCTTTATCGGGCCGGGATACACAAGCCTTTCGCTCCTTTTCGAAGCATCAAACTACTACTACTACTACTCTGCTACTGCTGCTGCTGCTACTACTACTACTACAAACAAGAAAAGAAGAAATTAAAGAACAAGATATTACCCTCTGTTTTTATGCATTCATTCTCCTCTCTTCCTCCCTCTTTCGCTCTTTCTCTCTTTACTACTACAAATAAGAAAAGAAGAAATTAAAGAACAAGATATTACCCTCTGTTTTTATGCATTCATTCTCCTCTCTTCCTCCCTCTTTCGCTCTTTCTCTCTTTCTTTATTATGTTTCATGTTTATTCCATCTCTCTCTCATTCATTCATTCTTTTTCTCTCTTCCTCTCCCTCTCTCATTTCTTCTCTTTTTCTCTTAGCATACATCGTTGTTAACAAAAACAAGCAAAAGAAAAGGAGAAAAAACAAAAACAAACCAAGAGGGAGCAATGCAGTCACCGCAAAGGTTCGAGGATGGATTCGGCAGCTCCTCTTCGTGATGGTGGCTCCTCTTCGCCCTTTGTGCACTTCCTCCTTTTCTTCGCAAATGGCGGCGGCGGCGGCGAGACGCTCTCCTTCTCCCTCTTTTTCTCTTTCTCTCCCTCTCCCTCTCAAACACATGATGCAGTTTGCTCTCTCTTTCACTCCCTCTTTCGTTCTTTTGCGCAAAATGCCCTACTCGGGTTTTGGCCCCCTTTTTTCATCCCATCACTATTTGTGTCAGAAATGGCCGTTGCTATTCTCCTATATCTGTGTAGTGAAAGAGAGAAAACAATATGGAGATGGACAAAGAAAGAGAAATAAAGAGAGCTATGGAAGTCATGAAAGGGGTAAAGAAGAGCTACACTATTTTTTTTCTTATTTCTTTGTTTTCTTTGTGCATCATACATGTCAAAGATATGGAGAAAAATATAAGGGGAAAGGAAATGAAGATGGAGAGAGAAATGAAGATAGAGAGAGAGAGAGAGTTTTGAAATTAGGAATTTAAAAAGAGGGAGGGAGAGGGATAGAGAGAGAGGAGGAGAGGGAGAGAGAAGGGGAGATGGGAATATAATGAAAGGATAGGAGAGAGAAAAAGACAGTCATGAAGATTGAGGTGGAGGGAAAATTATTATAGTTTTGAATTTAAAAAGAGAAAATAAAAATAGAATGCTACTTAAAGAAGAGAGGAAGATCTGAAAGACAAACAAGAGATAAAAAAAGAGAAAAAGAGAGAGAGACAAAAAATGGAGACGAAGAGAGAACATTATTGATTTTTAATTTAAAAAACATAAATATATAAATATATAAAAAAGTGAATAAAAAAGAGAATAAAATGAGGAGGGACAAATATAGAGATGAAAAATGAGATGGATATGGAGAGAGAAAAATATTATATTTTTGGGCATTAAAAAGAGATAGGGAGAGAATGAAAGGTGGAGAAGAGGGAAAGAGAGATTAAGAGAAACCAAGACAAGGAAAAATAAATGAGATGCATGGAGGTAGAGAAATATAAAGGAAAAAGAAGATGAGATGTAGAGAGAAAATTACTAAGTTTTGTTAATTGAAAAAGGAGAGAGAGAGAGAGAGAGAGAGAGAGAGAGAGAGAGAGAGAGAGAGAGAGAGAGAGAGAGAGAGAGAGAGAGAGAGAGAGAGAGAGAGAGAGAGAGAGAGAGAGAAAGAAAGAGAGTATGTGTGTGTGTGTGTGTGTGAATAAAGGAAAAGGAGATAGAAATGAAGAGAAATTAAACGAGAGAGAGAGGGTTTTCAAAGAAGTAAAAAAGGGGAAGGGAGAGGGAAAGAGAGATAAGAAGAGAAAGATGGAATAAAAGTGTGCGAAAATTAATAATTTCTTATTAATAGAGGTAGACAAAGAGAATAAAAGATAGAGATGGAGAAAAAATAAAATAAGTTTTGAAAATATGGAGAGAGAGAGAGAGAGAGAGAGAGAGAGAGAGAGAGAGAGATGATTACTTTTGAGGTTGGAGAATGTAAACTAAGGAGTTAACTACTCATGCAGGAGCTTCTGAAGGTGGGATTATGGAGTTAACATCCAATGACATCAATAAATCTTACAAGCTCGTATGAATCATCAAAATGATAGAATAGGCAAGCAATACAAATAGAACATCCATGGAAAAGCTCTGTGGATAGGTTAGCCAATAAAAATAGACATAGCATGAATTCTTGCGCTGAGAGGCCATGAGATATCAAAGGATTGAGAGTGCATAAACCATATTGGGAAATAATCAATGCATAGTTAGAAAAAGATCTAAGGAGAAGTTTGGTTGGCTAAAAGTAGGGTGGTGGGTCTAAAAGAAGAGCTAGCGTAATAAATGGAGTAGGTCTATTACTCCAAATAAGAACATTTATTGGTTCTTCAGATGCATAAGGGGGGAATCAATAGTGGAAGAGATCAACATTCTCAACTTCTAAGAGACATTAGTAGCAATTCACAATGATCCATGCATGGAGATAGGGAGATAACTATCCATTAGTTTGTAAGATGAATTAAGGAATGACTTAGAATTCTAAAGTAAGATTACAAAAAGTGGGATTGGAGCAACAACTTGAAGCAAAGAAGCATATTGAGAGGCAAGAAACTTGTGTATCAAAGCAAATTGAAGTCTAAGATATGGTTCATAATTTGCATAAGCTATTAGTCTAGAACTAAATAAGGCTAATGCCAATAAAGCGGTGAGATTAACTATATATCTAATGCCCCAACGCAATTTTTATTAGTGCAAAAATATTCAAAATACCTTATTATGATTACTTTCAACAAGAAAGAGTATTTTAGTTTAGCGGATTCTTCTAGAAAATTAATACTAAGGTGAAATTTGAATGGGTGGCTCTAAGACTAATGACATTAAGATTTAAAATATATTTGAAGAATGAATGAGAATGAGGAAGATTGTGAATAATCTACTCAAGGGCATGGTAATGAATATAAAATGAAATTGGAAAAGAGATCAATGAACTTAGGTACTAGGCAAAAAGAGATTATCTATACCTACAAGAGTAGGGGATTAAAGATAAGATACAATTGCCATGGGTGTGTAGAGGCATAGTGATTGAGTTGGAAGGTAAGTACATTTGTATTGTAGCTTGGTCAAATATACCTTGGGACTAAAACCAAAATAGTAATAGCTTCAGAGATTGAAATAGAATGTGTGTATGGAGAATACTTCTAGGAGATAGTGTGTTGTTGAGCTAGGGTTTCTAGACCTTTCACGTCGGATTCGCCAATGTCAAAGGGGTTTTTGTCGAAAGGTCGTATTCACGAGGGATCAAAGATAGAAGGAAGTAGAGATAGCAGATGAAAGAGAAAAAAAAGAATAGACAAGAGGTAAATACAATAAAGATAAAGCACAAAGAATCAAATCAATATTCTTGATAGAACCTGAAATCCCTTATTTGGCACTACTCAGAAGCAATCTCCAAGCATTAGATCTCCTAGAGATCCGTCGTAGACCAAAAACATACATAAAATTTTTTCTTTCTCTCTGCTCCTCAAAACCCAAATTTGATGGCTCTGTTGGCTCCAAAAGGGGGGTAAAACTTCAATACACATGCCTAGAATCTTTTAGTTCACTCCTTCTTCTTTAAAGTGTTGTTTTCTATCTGTCCACTGCGATCGCGATGCGTGCGATTTCGTCAATCTTTCTTTTCTATGAAAATTCCAAAATTGGCTGAAAAAGTAACTTGCTTTTTGCATGCCATCCTAATCTAGAAGCTTTCCTAAAATTTTAGGATTTTTACAATAAATAATATAAGAATAGGCTAAAATTATCCAAAAAGCTAGTATTTTTGGACTATCCATGCCATAGACACTAGCATTAACACATTGACTCTCTATATCAATAAGAAAGTCAGATGATGATGTACTCCAAAGTTTTTCACACTATGCCCATATAGTGGAACGACAACATTGAGGTGGACTTTTGTAAAAGGGGCGCTAACACCAATTAAGCCACCATAAGGATTGTGAGGCTAATTACTGATGTTGCCACTTGGAATAAACTCTCTGAGTCTAATACTCAGAAGGAAAGACAAGATGGGAGAACCTTTGAGTAGAATTTCCAATGATGTTTTATAACAGTTGGTGCTAAATATGAATATGCTTATGTAGGTACAACAACAACAACAGGTGATGCAGGCTTCTACTCAAATAGAAAGTGTTGTGATGAATGCTCTAGAACCAGTTGAGCATGAGATGAAGTTGTTCAATGGCAGCAATATATCTGCATATGTATATACCTATGCTCAAAAGATGAAATTATTTGGGGTGGCTCAACTTGCATGGAGCCAATATTTTGTTTGGATCATTGTACATGAATTGAAAGCGTTGTCGTGCCGCTACGCGCACATCGTGTAAAAAAATCTAGAGTGAATTTCTTATTGATTTAGAGAGTAAATGCCATTTTAGACATTAGTGTTAGTGTGCATGGTTTAAAATATTAGATTTTTGGACAAGTTTAGCCAATTTATGATATTTTAGATATTATCTCTTATAAAAATCCATAAAATTGTAGACAACTTCTAGATTATGATAACATGTAAAAGAAAGCATGTAGCCTTCAGCCAATTTGAGAGGATTTTATGTAAAAAGAGAGATTGGCAAAATCGCACGACGCGTGATCGTTGTTCTCAAAGGCAGTGAACAATACTCCAAAGTGGGAAATAAAGGAGTGATCTGGCTGAATTTTGGCCAGGTGTCCTAGTATTTTACCCCCCTTTGGGAGCCAATGGAAGCATCAGATTGGGAATCTGAGCAGCATAGAGGAATGTATTATTTTATACACATTTTTGTCTATTAGAGTTTTATCTTTTCATAATGCTGAAATAAAGTGACAGGCTTCATCTCTGTTAGTATTTTTCTTCATTTTCTATTTCTTTCTAGGAGTATTCTTTTACGTCTTCTATTTCTTCATACCCCTTCTCTTCTGTCTACTCCTCTCCCTAAATCTACCTTCACCATGTTGTCTCTTACCCATGTGGTGGACTTTCGACCCCAAACGCATCGACACCGTGTTAGGGGAAATTTATGCTATCATCAGAGGTGAATTTCAGAAGATATTTGGGCTCATTTTGGCTTATTTATTCAGCCATATTCAGAGAATTAGCTACAGAAGACATTTTGTCAAAATATGCAAGTGTTATGTGTCCCTATGGCAAAGCAATATTTGTAGATCATTCATAGATGCTTTGAGTTGAATTAAGAGGAGATTTTTTCTCTTATTTTTTGGCTGTGGTAACTTATCCTTATCAATAACTCAATTTGAAGCTCTCTTGAAGCAAGTCTCTTTGCTCTACAAGCCTCATAATTGACTCATAAGCTTTTGTCCCTAATAGTCTACATTGAATGTAATCATGCAAAGTTGATTCATGCTATGGCATCATGTATGAATGATGGGATGCAAAATTGTTTATGATACATGACATCATACTGTACTTGATTTTATAATTTGTGATTGCTCTTACAGCCAAGAAAACAAGCTTGATTTGGGATAATACTCTTATGATCTTTGCTAAGAACATGCAGTTGGAAGCTCTATTAATATCTTCGAGAACTTGGCTTGAAACCTTCAACCTTCTCTTATCTCTATCATCTCCGGAGTCTAAGCTCTTGAACCCGATACATTCTTTTCTCTCAAACCCCTGTGATTTACTGTGAAGTAACTCTTGAACCTTTAAAAATTCATTGTAATCTACTTATATGCCCACTTTTACAGGCAAAATAGTTGATGTATCTAGGTGGCTAACCCTATGTCTGTACCTGCTATTTTTCCCAATGTTAGGGAAGATGTATTAGGCATGCGGGATCTTCAGTTGAAGGTCACAAAACTAGATGAAAAAGGACAAGAGGAACCCTTAAGCCAGGAAAAAGATGTATGTGGTGTGATAGTTTGTAGCATGAGAGAAAGGATTCTGCTACCTATCATGAGGCCTTGTCATGTCAGCTCATCTTTTGGAAAGATAGCAAGATCCATGCACAAGAAATGGGATTGCCTCTTTCTTTTAAATTTTGGAAAGGGAGGTATGCAGAAGTTGTTGAGAGACTTGGCTATTTAAAATCCTTATGCAGCTGTACATGTTTCTACTTTTGGTCTACTGCTGGATAGAATGCATGACCAAGTGATGGTTGGTCCAAAGGCTGCAATATGGACACATGCTTTGCATGCAGCTGAAAAGAAAAAGTTACTGATAGTGAAATGACTCATGCAAGGCAAGACAATCGTGACCTAACTGGTTGGGAATCACTGGTACATGCATATTTAGTGTATGCATATTTAGCAAATGTACAAAACATGGATGTACTTGTGGAAGAGAAATGAAAGAGAGATAAAGATAATTCAAGGACATCTAAAAGAGTGACAAGAAGAAGCACGGATCATCCTAAAGCTACAAATCAACCACCTGCTGAGCATGTTATGGAAAAGGTCTATCTCATCAGGAGAAAAAATAGGATAGCAAACAAGAGGGAAAAAAGAAGGGCAAATAGCCAGGATATAAGTTGCAGTCTGACACTGAGACAACCACAGATCTTAAGAAGGTACTTGAAGAATGAATCTTAAATAGTCGGGTAGAATTAACATTGGGAGAGGTGCTTGGCATTGCCAAGCGAGAATTTCATGATGAGATGATTGACATAATTAAGAGGAACTATCAATTTCTTGATGATACCACTAGTGCATTGGTGCAATTTGAAAAGGAAACTAGTTTGTTGGGTATTCACGCTAAATATAAGCATGAAGTAAGGGCTAGATTATCTATGCAGGATGCTACTAATCAGTGGGATAGCATGTGGAAAAGAGAAGAAAGTGGTTGAAAATGCATTGTCTTGTAGCAATATGCATGGTGGAGTAAGGCAAATGCAACAATATGGGGAAGAGACTCTAGGATTTATTCCTCAAAGTCATTACACAAGAAATCATTGGGCCAGGACTACCACTGAAACAATAGTGAAAATAGGGGAGTGTGAAACTCCTCCTGTTGCTTTGCTTGACCATGGGTCTGAGATTAATGTCATTGAGCATGGATTGTATGAAAATGGTGCATGGCCTGTGGACACTGATCATGGTTGGTATATGAGGGCTGCAAATAATTCTTTAGGGGAGATCTATGATGCATGTCCTAATGTAAAAGTGATGATTGGTGATGTACAAGAAGAGCAACACTTCTTTGTGCAAGATAATTCCTTATATGCAATGATTTTGGGACAGCCCTACATTACAAGAGTGTGTATGGAAACAAATGTGTTTGATGATGGTTTATTTATGCAAGAGTCAGAAGTAAGGATGGGAGGAAATTAGTCCAATTTCTTACTATTTGTGTTAATTATCCTCGGAATCGAGATACACTTCAAGAGTCACCTTTGCCTCCAAATGCAAGGGAATTCAAAGACCTAGATTCTCATTAAGTATTGTTGTAATGCCAGGCTACAATAGTGCTATTCAGAGGATTACTCGCCTCTTAATGGAATGAAGCATGCATTTACTATTGGTTATCCTTAGCTTACATCAAATAATTCATGTTGGTTTAAGCCTATGGAAGCTATGTCTGCAAGACTGAACGCATATCTATGAAACAGACTAATAAGAAACTGAAAGCATTGGGACTGTTAGAGCTGAAAATGAAGGCATTGCAGGCATATTTTATGGGCTGAATATTAAAGACAATATGATTGAAATTTCAGCAACTATACATGTAGAAAATGAAATTGAAAACATAGTGTTGTCAGTAAGTTCTCTGGACATGTATGATATTATAGCATTGTTTGCTTAGCACGAAGGATTAGAATGGGTTGAAGCACTTGTGGAGAGAAAGTATAAGATAATTGAAAAAAATGTGAAACCAATTGTTTTGCCGCTTCCACTAGAAAGTCAGGGTCTGTATGAAAAAGTGTCAAGGCAAGCAAGCTTACGAGATCCTAAAGATATAGATCATCAGTTTACATATGAAACATTACAGGAACTGGAAGTTGATGTAGAAGTCTTTCTTTTGCCTGCTGAAAGAGACTGTTTTATACAGATGCTTGCTAGGCATGGAAAGGAATTTGCATTTCAGCTAACTGAAATAGGTTGTGTGGATACAAATGTTGTCTCTCCTATGGTAATATTTACTGTGCCACAAGTACCATGGAACTTGAGGCCTATTCCAGTACCTAAAGCTTACTTGCCAAAGCTAATGGATTTGCTAAATGAAAAGTTTCTCATGAAGATCCTGGAGCCCTCTTCATCCTTGTAATCAAATTGTTGGTTTACTATGCCCAAAAACGATGGGGCTTTGAGATTTATTCAAGACATGCAACCGCTCAATAAAATGTCCATAAGAAATGTGGGTGCAGGTCTTGTGGTTGATGAATTTACAGAGGCTTTTGTAGGTAGAGAAATCTATTCTTTGGGTGATCTTTACTCGTGGTATGATTAATTTCAGCTTGCAGTTGAAAGTAGGGATATCACAACCATGAAGACTCCCTTGGGGTTAGTATAGATGTATACTCTCCCACAAGGTGCAACAAACTCAATGGCACACATGACAAATGCTATGAATAGGGTACTCAGGGATTTTATACCACAATTGAAAATGCCCTTCTTGGATGATGTTCCAATCAAAGGGTGTGCAATGGATGAAAAGAATGAAGAGGTGGATGCTCATGGGTGCAAACAGTTTGTTGCATACCATATGGTGGATTGTGTGAGGCTTTCGATGCATCTAGAAGAGGTGTATTTAACCCTTTCTGGGACAAATTCTGTCTTTGGAATTGAAGAGATTTTGATTGTTTGGCATATGTGTGGGTCCTATGGGCTAAGACCATCACTAGCAAAAATAGATGGGATTGATAGAATGCAAGATGTATGCATGAATATATCAGAGGTGTGTATAATATTGGGTGCATGTGTGTTCTATTTGATATGGATTCCTCACTTTGCACATATAGCTGATACTCTATATTAGCTCTTGAGGAAAGGTCAAAGGTTTCATTGGGAAAAAGAAGCATTAGAAAGCAATGAAGAAATTGAAGCACCTCTTGAAATTTGCTCCTACATTGAGAAAGGCTGATTATGCACATGGAAAGCCTATCATTATTACTATTGATACAAGCCCACCAATCGAGATTGGATGGAAAATTGGGCAAGATGATGAGGAAGGAAAAATATATGCAATTCAGTTTGGTGCTAAAGTATTGATTGAACGATAGAGAAGGTATCCACAGGTAAAAAGAGAATTATGGGAAATTCTGACAGCACTGAAATGTGATAAGGAGTATTTTATGGGTGCTCGAGTAGTAATTGAGACCAATTGTTTGCCGCTATTGGGTATGATATCTAGTTGTGCTACCCTAGACATTGCTATGCTACAGTGGATTTCATACATCCAATCTTTAAACCCTGAATTTCAACATATTGCAGGAAGAGATAACCCAGTGGCAGACATGTTATCTCAGGCATGCTATGAGAATGAAGATGGGATGATGGATGAGGGGGAAGAATATGAATTTCTTGCAGCTAAAAATGATGTTGTAAGAGTGAATTTAGTAATGCAAGGAGTTGCTACAACATTAAGAGAAGCTTGGACAAAAAAGAGAAGACACTTTAGATGTTTTGTATCTTGTGTAGAAGTGTTTTTGGAAGACAAATATGCATGAGAGTGGCTGAGAATCCGTCAATACCTTAGTACATTAACAAAGAGAGATGAATTGTCAAATGATGAGTTTAAGAAGATCAAGAGGAAATCATGTGGGTTTTTCTTAAAAGATGGATACTTATGGAAACATGCTAAAAAGAAACAAGGTATGCCATTGCGAGTTTTAGGTGACAGAGCTTCACAAGTAGATGTTATGCAATAATTTTATGAAAGCTTATGGGCTGGCCATAGAAGTGTTTAGGGAGCATTTGCAAAGATCAAAGAAATATATTGGTGGCAGGGTATGTATAAGGATGTTACTCACTTTGTGGAAACATGTACAACATATCAAATGTATTCACCTATGAGACATCAGGATGGATTGCATCCCACATATCCATTGTCTCTTCATTTTAAGTGGGTGGTGGATTTAGTCAGATACCTACAGGTCTTTGGCAAATGAGATATCTTGTACTTGCCCATAAATACTTGACTAATCAAGTTGAAGGGAGATCTCTACGTACTAAGACAACAAATGCCGTGTGTAGTTTTCTCTTAGAAGATATCTTTTGTCGGTATGGCAGTGTGGAAAAATTTACTGTAGATAGGGGTAAACTAGATGAAGATGAATCTCATGATTTCTTTGCACGGTTGGGGATAAATCTTGCTTTAACTTAAATTTATAACCCTGAAGGAAATGGAAAAAGTGAAAGAGGCTATCCACATATTGTGAATGCATTGGCAAAAGCATGTGGAGAGAAGGTAAAAGAGTGGCCATCACATTTGCTCCCTTATGCTTTGTGGGCTAATAGAATAGCATATAGTGCCATTACAGGATATATACTTGTTGAATTGATGTATGGTCAAAAACATATCATGGTGATAGAAGAGTCGACACTCACATGGAGTGTGCTACCTTGGGAGGAGGAGTTGAATTGAGAGGATTTTTTGGCCTTCCGCATTAGACAATTGGAAAGAAAGTCAAAAGACATAGAGGCAATAGTTGCAAAATTAAGGGCAGTAAGGATATAGAACAAGAAATGGTTTGACAAAAGACATAGATTGAGACCAGGACCCATACAAGATGGGGATTGGGTATTGGTTTATGATAGCCGTCTAGACAATCAACATAATGCCATGCATAAAGTTTCCAAAAGATGGTTTCAACCCTGTGTGGTAAGGAAATTGTTTGATAATGCTACTTATGCATTAAATGAGTAGGATGGGATAGCCATAAAACTTCTGGTAGTAGGGAAAAGAATTAAACTATTTAAAAGGCGGAATCTACTGTCTATGAGTTGCCAGAATTGGAAGAAAATAGTGGCCATGATACAAGGTCTAGCTAGGAAGATATGGAAGATGAAGAGGCAAAGGATATGGTTGTAGAGGATGAGGAGAACTCAAAATCTAGTGAAAAGTAGGATTTTGGCATATACCAGAGGATGTGCAGGTTTAGAGGTGTGGGATGTCATGCCACTACACGAGCACAGTGTGAAAAGCTCTAGAGTACATCATCATCTGACTTTCTTATTGATGTAGAGAGTCAACGTGATCTGAGTCATTAGTGCTAGTGTCCATGGCATGGATGATCCAAAAATACTAGAATTTTGGATAATTTTAGCTTATTCTTTATATTATTTATTGTAAAAATTCTAAAATTTTAGAAAAGCTTCTAGATTAGGATGGCATGCAAAAATCAAGTTCATTTTTGAGAATTTTGGATTTTTCATAGAGAAGAAAGATGGACGAAATTGTGTGTGTCATGATCACACTGCATAGTCAAAAAATAACACTTTGAAGAAGGAGTGAAGTGAGAGATTTTGGGCCAGGTTTTCTACAGGTGTCCTGTGGTTTTACCTCCTTTCAGAGCCAATGAAGCTATTAGATTTGGGTTTCGAGTAGTAGAGAGGAAGCTATCGTTTGATCCACATTTTTGGTCTACGAGAGGGAGCTCCATGAGATCTAATGCTTGGAGATTGCTTCTGAGTAGTACCAGACAAGGGATTTCAGGTTCTATCAATATATATTGATTCTATTCTTTGTGCTTTTTCTTTATCGTGTCTACCTCTTGTCTATTCTTTTTCTTCTCTTCCATCTCCTATTTCTACTTCCTTCTATCTCTGATCCTCGATGGATATGACCTTTCAACAAAAATCCCTCTGACAATGTGATTATAAAAAAATCACAATTTAAATTTAAGAAAAATTTAATTCGAAACTATTTTCATAAGAAGAAATAAATGCCACAAACACATTGTAAATGTGCCTCACACACACATCCACACACACACACACACACACATCAAAGAGTAGGTCTAAGATGTTACACTATAAGATAAGTTAGTTTTATCAAAAACTAATATATGGCTTGTTATCAATGTTTTTATATTTAGAGTTTAAGATTTGAGGAGTGATATCTATTGATTTATGTTTCCTTATCATTCGTCTTACGTTTAGACACTACAAGATATAGGCCTTATACCAACGTTAAAAGTGACAAAAATGTAAATAAAAAAATTTACCCTCGTCGTCGCAAAAAGCGTCGTTATTAGCGATGCCATAGAGCAGTTAGTATTAGCGTCGGTATTAGCATCGGTATTAGCAGTTAGTATTAGAGCAATCAATATTAGCATTGGTATCAGCATCGCTATTTGCACGACACTGATACCGACACAAATAATGATGCTCTGCGATACTAATAACGATGCCAATAATGACACGTGCAGTAAATTTACGAAGGTAATAGGGAAATTTTTTTTTGGCATATAGCACTGTGTACTTTATTTGGACAATACAAAATAGTTTCTGCACTGTGTACAATGCTCGTGTAAACAAAAACAAAGTGTACTTAAATCATAACACTGATACATGAAATAAATACATGATTGTATAATGAAAGCGACTGGTACAATCATGACAAGATATCACTACTACATAGAAAATGTCTACACAGATCAACGACAAAAAAAGAAGGGTGTGTGAGCTCCAAGGATCCAAGGGTGAGCTATATATCCTTGCCATCCGAAAGCTCATCCTGTCGCAAAGGAGTATCGAACGGACTCTGCAAAAAAAGAAACAACTGCACGTGAGTTTCACCATACAATAATGCATTCTAATTAAACATGGTAACTACGGACAAGAAAGATGAGTGACTTACAGGGCCACTGCATCTATACAATCGGTTGATCAATACAGTGAGACCATGCCTCTCTGCATATCGAGTCTGAAGCCCGGTCAGATCGCGATTCGTAATGGAGTGCTGCAAAGAAAACAAAATACTAATTGTTAGAAACATGATTATCAGTACAAAGGATATTGCAAAAAAATAAGCAAGCAAAACAAAAGAAAAACTTACAAAGTCCTCCAAATATGTTCTGTGGCCGCCACTCCCAAGATGATGGACCACGCCGGCCTCTAGTCGTGCACTCGCCGCCTCGCGCTACACTGACTCCAACATCCTGGAGAGTCTGTAGCCTCCTCCCTCAGTCAGTGCCAGTCATCTGCGTCTAGCCACTCGGGCTTTGCAGTCCCACTCTTGAGTGCCTTGCATGCGTCCGATCATCTTTGTGACATATATGCACGCTGTCGTCACGTTAAGAGTTGAAGGTCTACCACCGGGGCTTTTAGTGCAGAAGAAGAGTTTAGGATTCAAGATTCGGGAAGGGAAAATAGATTGGGGTTTAATAAGATCCGAGATTTAGAAATGATTTAGGTACAAAAGAAGAGTTCAAGCCTTTTTACTATGTACTTAGCATACATGAACAGAAGGAATAGGTCTATCTTGATTACATCAAATGCCTTTGAATACATACATCATATCATAAAGGATATTTTTAGATTCTCAATTTATTTATGAATGTCAAATGCAAGTTCTAATGGCATTTATTTCAAGTACATAGATGGATTTCAACCCTTTGGATCAAGTATATTGATGATAGATTCAAATGCATCCAAGATTTGGGCCAAAGATACATGAAATGAATTGAAGAAGTATAATTTTAGCTTTAGCCCTGTTTTAAAACAGAAATTTCCAGCCCATAATCAAGCTCAAAATGAGTGCATAAACTCAAGAAGATGCACTTCTGATCATACATGAACAAAGTCCTGAAGAAAAGAGGTAATTTCCTTCCATTACAACCATAAAAATCCCATGTTTTCTCATAAAAATGGACCATAACAGTGGGCTTCCCTATTTATTGACTGCTTATTTCAGTCCATAACAGCCCGTATGTCTTCAATATCCTCACCCTTTACTTGCCCCAAAGTCACTCAAGTACTTGGGTACAAGTCGGGCTTCATTGGACCAAGAATATGGTAGACAAAATGAGAGAAGTCGTGCATAAGAGCAAGCTGAATACTCTTCTCTCAGATTTCCCTCTTTTATAGACTATTTCAGCATGCATTTTTGTCAGACCAAAGAGGTAGAGAAGTGGAGCTCTCACCATGTTTACATCTTCAGTAGTTGGGCCTGTTGATCTTCAGTTTGCATGCTCCATTTCATGCACCATAGCTCCAGCTCTCTCCAGTTTGCCTCAGACCGTGCAGCCCGCATTTTGCACCGAAAAATGCGGCCTACTCCTTGCTCAGTCTCTGGTCACTTTTTGATCAGCCTAGGTTACTTGCTGGTCACTTAAGTCTGTTACTCCAGGTCCCATGTGGACCTAGTGGACTTTTGGCAGTTTTTGGCATCTTTCTTGGGTTCTGACCATATTTTTGTACCTGAATTAATGTGATTTATCCTGTAAACTATCAATTTCTTCTAGATGACCAAGTTGTAGGTTCCCATAGACTTATTTTTCATAAGTATACATGGTGTAACTGAAAATTATATGCTAAATACAAAAGAACTTGTATAACTAAGGTGGTTATTGGATAACAATGTCTGAATTTTGTATGCAAATTTCCCATATAACTTCCAGTGAAGCTCTTCTGTGTTCATAAGAATCCCACGATTTATATTATGAATAGTAAACTCTTTGACATTCACCCCCTCCTAACTTGCACATCCTCCGGCATGTCCCATTTTAGGTTCATTACAGGTCAAGGAGGGTTTTCTTCTTCATCTTCATTCTCTAAGTCTTTTTCTTCAAGTAGAGGGCTTATATTCAAGTCATCAAGTTCATAAGTTGAAGATTCTCTTCATTTCAAGAGTTTGATTCATTTCCCAGCTATTGGAATCTTTATAATGGTCCCATCCATTTCAGCCAAAGAGTAAGTAGCATTATTATGTACTACTTTTACAACATATGGTCCAAACCATCGCTTGGCTAACTTCCTATGAGCACTATATTGATTGTCCAGGCTGCTATCATAGACAAGAACCCAATCATTCTCTTGAATAGCTCTTGGACGGAGTCGATGATGCTTGTCAAACCTCTTCTTATTCTTTAGTCTTGCTATTTTTAGCCTTTCAATGGCTGTTTTAACATCTTCTGGCCTTCTTTCAAGTTGCCTTATGCGTAAAGACAACAATTCTTCTCTATTCATGCCTTCATCCCAAGGCAAGATACTCCATGTGACAATGGATTCCTCAATAGGCATAACGGTGTCGTATTGCTACGCATTCGAGATGTGAAATCCGCCCAAAAGTTGTGTGTATGGGATTTGATACTTTGTACATATTTAGTTGTTGTGTTTATACTTTTGTTCTGCATGGGCAGTATAGTGAAGAGGGTTTGGAGCAAGAGGAACTTATATGTAATGCTCTAGTTGGCATGTCTTGCCAAGTGGTTAGTCAACCTAGACAAGGAGGTTTTGATCAACAACTCACAAGAGCTTTGGGAGATGTGGCTGAGACTAGCACAGATTCTGAGATTGGTTATGTATATGGTGCTTTCATATTTGTAGGTGTGGTTGGTGGAGTTCTTTGTGAAGCTCAATATTTTCAGAATGTCATGCATGTTAGCTTCCGCATTAGATCTTCTATGATTGCTGATGTATTTCGTAAAACATTGATGTTGACTCATGAGGGAAAGAAGAAATTTGCTTCTGGCCGTATCATTAACCTGATTACTTCAGATGTTGACGCTCTTCAAGGATTCTTTTAGTTGGATGACACCACTAATGAAGCTAGGCTACAAGAAACCCTTGGTGGATTCAGACATTTGGCATTTGGATACATGGGATCAAACATAAACACTCTAATGACCCCATTAAGGGAGATTGTTGATACAATACAGGACAATGTTACAAAGCTCGAAGATGATCTCAAGGTCAGGGTTGCTGAATACAACAATGTCAAAAGTCAACTGAATGCGATACTTCGAAAACAAACTGGAAGTCTGGCAGTTCGTGACATATCTTCTGTGGTAAAGCCTAAAGACATTATCGTTTACTGAACATTTAACTACACTATTGGTGGTGATTCCTAAGTACTCGCAAAAGGAGTGGTTGTCAAGCACCTCCTAATGGGATTCTTGCACCTGGAGAGACTCTCATGGCAATTGTGGTAAAATTCATTGAACCATCGGAGCTGGTCAGGAGAAGAATTGCAAGGACAAGTTCAAAATAGTCAGTCTGAAGGTCAAACCAAAAACAGAGTTTACTCTTAAACTGTTTGCGGAGTAGAAAGAGTATGTTGTAATAGAACGGGTCCTGCAAGTGGTTTATTTGAATCCACAAGGGCAATCTGCTGAGGTAGAAAAGCTAAAGATAAGGCTTTAACCTGCTACACCGGCCTTCTGCGCCAAAGATGGACATAGTTCTTGAACAGGAAGGTCAAAAGACTGGATTTCTTGTAGAGTCTGTTGATCAATATGTAAATGCAATGATCAAAGTGTTGCGAATGTCAGAAGAAGAAGGGTTACAAATTCCTGCAGAAGGAAACGGGCTATGTATTTTTTTTTAAGGATTGGTTTGAACAGGATTTCAAAACTGCTGTATCTTGCATTCTCTGAAAGTGGATACTACCTCCCTAATGCCACCTTCCACCACTACTATATTACAATTTGGATACAGAGTTTGACACGTGTGAGAGACTCTCTGGTTGAAAGGCAGCACATTCATTCAGGTCCTGAAAGCTGCAGGATCATCATGGCTGTGTCCAAGCCAGACTATTTAAATAATCCCTTTCCATTGGAGGAGTGTGCAAAGGAATTTTCCTTTTAATTCACAAGTCTCAGCTACTGTTGAGAATGGGACTCCTCTATTTTTCAGTGGATTAAAAGCCATTCCAAAGAAGCCATTCTTTCAAATCTCTTCCCACATACTGTATACAGTAGCAGGATTTCAGCAACCTATGTTGTATAGTGTGACAGTTACTGTGTCACAATTCCAGAGATGTTCATTGTGTATACAAATGCTAAACTACCCATTCCATTGTGGAACAGCATGTAATAATGAGGACATTGAGTTTGTAGAAGATGATAGCATGCAGGGCATAAGACACGGAATCACCCTTAAACTTGATTATGGAGAAGCAATTATCTTACGCTATCAGCCCTATCTTGTTCCTTTGAGTGAGCTTCTTTTACCCCAATGTGCTTTCCCTCAGTCCGCCGTCCTGGCAGGCCATTTGAAGAAGCTTTAGTGATCATAGAGCAGATTACAAATGCATTTTTGAGTTCCAATGGCACTGACTTTAGTGCTACACTCAAGACACATACTAGCTGACCTATCAGCTGAAGAAGAGTCTATTTTGAAGATATTCTCTTGAAGATTGGATGACATATCTGATGCTCTTGTATTCTGATTTATAACTTCATGTGGTTTTCTTGCGAGGATTGATTCTTTTGGTTGATCCGTCTTGCCACTTGTACTTGAACCAAAAATTGTAATACACTTAAACCATGGCATCATATTCGTCTTGATTATTTGTTTCACTTGATCTTCCATCTTGGAATTTCTCAAGAACCTCTATGGTTGCGACTTTGCTTTCGAAAACCCTTCGACATCTTTGGTGAACCCGACATGAAAGCGTCGCAGAAATTTCAGGATGGGAGATACTTCAGCATCCATTTCAGCCTCTTCTACAATTCCAGCTGCGTCCTCTACTTCAGCTCCATCATTGACTGTTGCGTCAAGTACTTCAACAGATGATCTAAAGCAGATTTTGCAGAATATGTCTATGTATATGCAGCTTCAAAATCAGCAGACACAATTGTATATGCAGCAGCAGTAGCAATTGCATCAACAACAGTTGTCTCAGCAAAGGCAACTATATTTGGAGCAGGAGAATGCAATCAGCGCGACTAAGGCGATTGAAGCAGTTGAGAATGAGAAGAAGTTATTTGATGGCCGTAATGTTTCAGCATATTTGAAGACATATGAGATCAAGATGGGGTTTTTTGGAGTTCCAGCTGGACTTATGAGTAAGTATTTCCTTCATCTTGTCACACCCACCTTGAGGGCAAAAGTGACTGATCTTTTTATTCAAAATTCGCATTGGCAAGATTTTAAGAAAGCCTAGAAAGAAGAGTATTTCCTTGAGGACTTTTGGATGGCTACACGGCGGTCATTCCGAGGGTGGGTCTACATGCCAAACAAAGGTCTAGCTACTTCAGAGTTGATTCGAGAATTTGAAGAGAGGTATAGTCAGCTTGATGCCATTGAACAAAGAGCATTGGATGTTGAGAAAGTTGAGCTTTTCTTGCAAGCTGCAGATCCTGCTCTTCAGGAAGAATTGGGAGAGCTTTTTGAGGATCGCACGAAGCCTATGGGACTTAAAACGGATTGGCAAGATGCCCATGAAGCAGTCTCGACTTTGACCAAGAGAAGGATATGGAAGACCCGCCTACAGAATGGTTCTATGATACCGACGTCGTCTTCTGCTCCTATGCCTGCTTCTATCCCTGTTATTTCTTCTCCTCCTCAGCCAGTTTCTTGGCCTATGCCAGTGCCTACTGTTTCTACTCCTCCTATTCCTCCTGTTCCACGACCGATTCCAGCACCTTCTACTCCAAAACCATCCGCTCCATCGGTGCCTTCCTCTCTTGATGACATAATCAAAGGCATAACGGATTTGACACTGGAGTCAACTGGTGGGAAAATTGAAAGAGCAGTTTGCTTCGATTGCCCCTACTATTTCTTCTAGTGCTCCTACTGCACCTAGGAGTGCTCCTAATGCGCCTAGGAGAGATTGAAGATGTATTTGGTGCGATAGTACGGACCATCAACATTGCAAGGATTGTGAATCTTTTCAGGATGCAAGGAGGAAGAATTTGGTATTTTGGGGACAAGATGGTAAGATTTGGTTAACTGAAACAGGAGCTCCGCTTGCTACCAACTTTGGTAAAGGCGGAAAGAAGAAGTTAGTGGATGACATGGCTGCGCGTACTTCTTATGTGACAGCTAGAGGAGATGCTTCTGCATATGGAGTCCAGATTGAGAAAGGATCAGAGAATCATTCAGCATTATGGACTTATGCTATGGAGACAGCAAAGAAGGGAAAAATTCAGCAAACTATTTTGACTAGTGCAAGCTCTAGCATCAGATCTGAGACAGGTTGGGATTCACCTGTTGATAGGTACTCTATTTATGCCTACTTGGCTAAGTCTCAGGGAGCAGATGTACTTGTTGAGGAGAAGCGTAAGAGGGATGAAGAAAATCCAAGTGCAGCTAAAAAGACTAGAGGGGGTGAGTTTGTTACTCCACCTACTGCAGGACCGTCTTTGAGACCAGGGCCAAACGACAGATGGAAGATGCTGAAAAGAGAGAAAAGAGAAAAGAGCCTAGAGAGAGAAAGGAGCCAGGGTTTACATTGATGTCTGATATTGAGACATCTACGGACATGAAGAAAATCTTTAATGACAAGATACTTGGCAGTGAGGTGACTTTTACTATTTCTGAGGTTTTGGGCATCTCGAAAAGAGAGTTTCAAGATCAGTTCCAAGAGGTCCTGAAGAGGAAAAGACATGCATTGCCTACTACTGATACACAAGGAGTTTTGATTGGGCAGTTGGATGAGGATGAGAATGAGGTTATGGTTGAGAATGCTTCTGTTTCTCCACAGATAGAGAAGAGGGTTCGGCCTATGCATTATGCTAAAACTGATGAGCCTGTCTTGATACCGCGTAGTCACTTTTCGTGGAGTCATTGGGCTAGGGAAACTACAGAGACGATGGTAAAAATTGGAGAGAAACAGGTGCCTTATGTTGCTTTGGTGGATCATGGTTCAGAGATTAATCTCATAGTTCGTGGATTTTATGAGAGTAACAGATGGCCTATGGATGTAGAGCATGGGTGGCGTATGAGAGCCGCCAACAATACTGTAGGTGATTTGTATGCTGCCTGTCCCAGTGTCGGGGTTTCTATTGGAGATGTAGAGGAGGATTTCCATTTCTTTGTGCAGGATTCATTCTCTTATCCCATAGTACTTGGACAGCCATTCATTACAAAGATGCGCATGGAAACAAAGGTAATCGATGATGGATCTGCTTATGCACGGATTCGCAGTAAAGATGGCATGAGAGCAGTTCAGTTTATGACTGTGTGTGTGAACCATGTTAGAAACATGGATACTCTCAGAGATGCACCTTTGCCCACTGTGAGGGATTCAGGTTTTCATTAGGTACCGCCGTTTCACGAGACGACGGTGGTACAGAGCAGAGGAGATTGGAGTTCTCGCCTCTTGGCAGCAGTGTTTTCTCCTCCAGTTTTGTTGGGATTTCAGCAAACAGTTTGATGAGCTATCAGAAGACTTCTAAGTTGCCTAGAGCTGCCAGGCAGTACATATGCAAGAAGGAGAAAAATTTGAAAAATGCAGGAATTTTAGAGGATGATGAGCACATAGATGGGATGTATGACATCATGATTTGTGTAGATACGATGTGACAGAGATGGGAAATATGCTGAAAACTGATATGCAGAGTTGTCACAGTAATGTATTAGTGCAATCCCTGGACATGTTTCATGAAATTGCAGATTTTGTGTCACAGATAGAGTTAGAGGCTGAGGTGACTCAGCAAAAAGTGTTGAGTGCTGAAGAAATTCAGCAAACAGAGTTTCCGGCTGATTATGATAAGCTTATAGAGATATAGAGGGCTGAAAACTTTCAGCCAACAGAGTTTACTACTGAAATATTTCAGCATCCAGAGTTTAGGGCTGTTCCTATGTAGTCCATAGAGCAGAGGGCTCAGGATATTTAGCAATTGGAGTGCAGAATTGTTGATTTACAGCAAGATTTGAGTAATGCAGAGGATCATAATGAAGCCAGGGTTGACAGGAAATACAAGACTGTGTATAAGAAGGTGAAGCCGGTAGCTGTACCGCTTCCATCTGACAGTGATCAGCAAATAGAGAGGGCTGCCAAACAGCCAATTTTGAGGAATCCGGAGCATATTGGCCATAAATTTCCAGCACAGACTCTTGCTGAATTGAAAATTGGAAATGGTGATTTCTTGCTACCCACAGAGAAGCAATGCTTTCAGGAGATGCTTGAGCGAAATGGAAGGGGGTTTGCTTTTTTCCCGCATGAGATTGGATGTGTGAATCCAGATATTGTTGCTCCTATGGTCATTTTTACTATTCCTCATATTCCATGGAACCTCCGACCTATTCCAGTGCCTAAGGCACACCTGCCAAACCTGATTGATTTATTGAATGAGAAAATCAGGATGGGAATTCTTGAGCCTTCATCTGCACCATACTCAAATAGGTGGTTTACAGTTCCAAAGAAGAATGGTACTCTCCGATTTCTATAGGACATGCAGCCAGTAAACAGAGTTACTATCAGGAATGTTGGTATAGGTCTAGTTGTGGATGAGTTTGCAGAAGCATTTGCTGGATGTGCCATCTATTCTTTAGGTGATTTGTATTCGGGATATGATCAGTTTCAGCTGGCTTTGGAAAGCAGGGACATAACCACCATGAGAACTCCTATTGGGCTTGTCAGGATGTGTACCTTGCCTCAAGGTGCTACTAATTCTGTTGCGCATATGATGAATGCCATGCATAAGGTCCTTCGTGATTACATACCTCAGCTTACCATGCCTTTCTTGGATGATGTACCCATTAAGGGGTGTGCAGAAGAAGAGAAAAATGAGAGTCTAAATGAGCAGGGATGCAGATACTTTGTGGCTGAACATATTTCAGCTTGTGAGAAGATTTTGGCCAGGTTAGAAGACGTGAACTTGACACTATCAGGGCAAAAATCTGTTTTTGGAGTGAATGAGGTTGTTATTGTTGGACATATGTGTGGATATTATGGCAGGAAACCCTCACCTGATAAGGTGGATGCTATAGGCAAGATTACGGAGTATTGTTCTACCACTTTAGAGGTACGGAGGTTCATTGGAGCTTGTGTGTTTTATATGATTTGGATACCTCATTTTGCACACATAGCAGATTGTTTATATCAGTTGCTTCGAAAGGGGCAGAAATTTTATTGGGATGAGAGCCACACTAGAGCCATGCGGAAATTGAAGAAGTTATTGCAGATTGCTCCTACTCTCAGGAAAGCGGATTATAATTGCGGAAGGCCTATTGTATTGACAGTTGACACTAGTCCAATTGGCATAGGTTGGGCTGTGGGTCAAGATGATGCAAATGGAAACAGGTATGCTATTTGGTTTGGGACAAAAGTCCTAAACGAGAGATAGAGGAGATATCTGCAAATCAAGAGGGAGTTACTGGGGATTGTTACGGCTCTCAAATGTGACAAGGAGTACTTTATTGGAGCTTCAGTTGTGGTAGAGACAGATTGCTTGCCATTGATCGGTATGATTACGAGTTGCTCTACTCCGGATATAGCTATGCTGAGATGGATTGCATACATCAAGTCATTAAATCCGGAATTTAAACACATAGCAGGAAAGGATAATCCAGTGGCAGATATGTTGTCTAGAGCCAGATATGATGATGAGGAAATACTACTTGCATAAGAGGATGATGCATAAATTTCAGCCGCCGCTATGGTTGATCATGTTTGTCATGTCTTTGATATTGTGGCTTTCATAGAAGAACTCTATGTTGGAGATTGGTTGCAGATTGGCAAGTACCTTAGTACACTAAGAAAAAGAGATGAATGGACAGATGAAGTGTTCAAGAAGATCAGAAGGAAAGCCTATGGTTATTTTCTCAAGGACAGATTTCTTTGGAAGCATCCGAAGAAAAGAGGTGGATTACCTTTGCGGGTTGTCTGGGATAGAGAGACACAGTTACAGGTGATGAGGGAGTTTCATGAGAGTCCTTGGGCTGATCATAGAGGAGTGTGGGCTACTTATGAGAAAATCAAGGAGAAATATTGGTGGAAAGGCATGTATAGAGATGTTTCTCACTTTGTAGAGACTTGCAGGGACTGCCAGATGTATTCAGTAGTGCGTCATCGAGATGAGCTTCATCCGACCTATCCACTATGCATTCATTATAAGTGGGTAATTGACTTGGTTACTATGCCTATGGGTCTATGGCAGATGAGATATATTGTTTTGGCTAGAGAGGATCTTACCAATCATGTTGAGGGCGGATCTTTGAGAACGAAGACCACTAGTGCAGTGTGTAAGTTCTTATTGGAAGAAATTTTCTGCAGGTATGGCTGTGTGGGTAAGATCACTGGGATCGCGGTGAATTGGATGCAGATGAAGCTAGGGAGTTTTTCTCTCAACTAGGAATCAAGTTGGCTCTAACCACAGCATACAATCCAGAGGGAAATGGGAAGAGTGAAAGAGGGCATCCACCGATAGTGAAAGCATTAGCCAAAGCATGCAGAGGACAGATTGGAGAATGGCCGAGACTTCTACCATTTGCTTTGTGGGCTGATCATACGACTCACAGTGTTACCACAGGATATATGCCCACAGTGTTGATGTAGGGTCAGAAACCTGTTATGCCGACTGAGACTTGTGCTTTGACTTGGTCAGTTTTACCTTGGCAGGAGGATTTGACGAGAGAGGAGCTCTTAGCTCTTCGGATTCGACAGTTGGAGAGAAGACCAGAGGATATTCAGCTAGCTATTGATAGGTTGAAGGTTGCTAGACTAAGAAATAAGGACAGGTTTGACAGCAGGCATCGCTTGCAGCCTAGAGCAATAGAAGAGGGAGACTGGGTATTAGTCTTTGATAGCAGCCTTGAAAATTAGCATACTGCACTTCGAAAGATGGTGAAAAGATGGTTTGGGCCGTACATAGTCAGACATGTCTTTGATAATGCAACATATGAGCTAACCGAATTGGATGGGACAGTGCTTAGAGTGCCTATTGCAGGAAAAAGAATCAAGATTTTCAAGAAAAGAGATGATGAAAATTATGCATTGGAAGAATTTGCAAGAGAAGAGCAATGAGAAGAAACTCCAATGGAAGAGACAGATGATATGATAGATAATCTTGTTGATATACCGGAAATGCACAATGAAGAGATTGATCTATTTGTGGATCTTGATGATGATGATCATGGGTAGTTGGCCCATCCAGAGGATGCGCAGGATTAGAGGGGGTGGATGTCGTATTGCTGCGCATTCGAGGTGTGAAATCCACCCAAAAGTTGTGTGTGTGGGATTTGATACTTTGTACATATTTAGTTGTTGTGTTTATACTTTTGTTCTGCGTGGGCAGTATAGTGAAGAGGGTTTGGAGCAAGAGGAACTTATCTATAATGCTCTAGTTGGCATGTCTTGCCAAGTGGTCAGTCAACCTAGACGAGGAGGTTTTGATCAACAGCTCACAAGAGCTTTGGGAGATGTGGCTGAGACTAGCACAGATTCTGAGATTGGTTATGTATATGGTGCTTTGATATTTGTAGGTGTGGTTGGTGGAGTTCTTTGTGATGCTCAATATTTTCAGAATGTCATGCATGTTAGCTTTCGCATTAGATCTTCTATGATTGCTGCTGTATTTCGTAAAACATTGTGGTTGACTCATGAGGGAAAGAAGAAATTTGCTTCTGGCCATATCATTAATCTGATTACTTCAGATGTTGAAGCTCTTCAAGGATTCTTTTAGTTGGATGACACCACTAATGAAGCTAGGCTACAAGAAACCCTTGGTGGATTCAGACATTTGGCATTTGGATACATGGGATCAAACATAAACACTCTAATGACCCCATTAAGGGAGATTGTTGATACAATACAAGACAATGTTACAAAGCTCGAAGATGATCTCAAGGTCAGGGTTGTTGAATACAACAATGTCAAAAGTCAGCTGAATGTGATACTTCAAAAACAAACTGGAAGTCTGGCAGTTCGTGACATATCTTCTGTGGTAAAGCCTAAAGACATTATCATTACTGAACATTTAACTACACTACTGGTGGTGATTCCTAAGTACTCGCAAAAGGAGTGGTTGTCAAGCTACGAGACTCTCTCATAGTTTGTGGTACCACTTCACAGATTGGGTCCTTCAAGAGGTTCATTCACATACAAGAATGCGAGTGGACAGTTTGCTCATTGGGACAATGCACATCCAACTGGAATCTTTGAGACGTGAAGTGCCAAAATTGGCACCTGTTGTTGTCCATCGTGTACATGTGGAACCCCTATCAGGTTTGATATTTACTAAGGATTCGATCCTAGCAGTTTTCCAGGAAAGGCATGTCAAAATTTGGGAGAAGGCCAATTTTCTGAGGCTATTGTGGGAGGATCCTGAGGAGAAAAAAGCAGAGAATCAAGTGTTTTTTTTTTGGGTCCTTTTCGATCGGTCAGGGATTTTGGGAGGAACCCGATGTGCAGAATTCAGGCGTAGAAGAAGGAGAAGACAACGATGAAACTAGCATGGCTGAAGGACATAATTGGGGGACGATTGAAGGCAGAGGATGATGTATTTGAAGGGGAAGCTAAGAGAGATGATCACGAGAATCATCAGTGAAGATGGTAGACTAGGGAGGATGCGCTCTGAAGACGAAGCCGTAGAAGTTATGTGACGAGCAGAAAGCGAGAAGTGAATCGGTGAAGGAGACTTGCTTGCCAGATTCATCCATTCATCTAATACTCCACCTCCAGTAATTGTCCTCTGAGCCTTCTCTTCAAGTGGTTTCGAGCGCTATCCAAATCAAGAACACTAGCCGGTCTCCAGTTGCTTTTAAGTTTCAGACGAATGCACCCAAGAGCTGTTTCATGCGCCCTCCTAATGGGATTCTTGCACCTGGAGAGACTCTCATGGCAATTGTGGTAAAATTCATTGAACCATCGGAGCTGGTCAAGAGAAGAATTGCAAGGACAAGTTCAAAATAGTCAGTCTGAAGGTCAAACCAGGAACAGAGTTTACTCGTGAACTGTTTGCAGAGCAGAAAGAGTATGTTGTAATAGAATGGGTCCTGCAAGTGGTTTATTTGAATCCACAAGGGCAATCTGCTGAGGTAGAAAAGCTAAAGAGAAGGCTTTAACCTGCTACACCGGCCTTCTGCCAGGACATAGTTCTTGAACAGGAAGGTCAAAGGACTGGATTTCTTGCAGAGTCTGTTGATCAATATGTAAATGCAATGATCAGAGTGTTGCGAATGTCAGAAGAAGAAGGGTTACAAATTGCTGCAGAAGGAAACGGGCTATGTATTTTTTTTGAAGGATAGGTTTGAACAGGATTTCAAATCTGTTGTATCTTGCATTATCTGAAAGTGGATACTACCTCCCTAATGCCACCTTCCACCACTACTATATTACAATTTGGATACAGAGTTTGACACGTGTGAGAGACTCTCTGGTTGAAAGGCAGCATAATTCATTCAGGTCCTGAAAGCTGCAGGATCATCATGGCTGTGTCCAAGCCAGACTATTTAAATAATCCCTTTCCATTGGAGGAGTGTGCAAAGGAAGTTTCCTTTTAATTCACAAGTCTCGGCCACTGTTGAGAATGGGACTCTATTTTTCAGTGGATTAAAAGCCATTCTTTCAAATCTCTTCCCACATACTGCATACAGTAGCAGGATTTCAGCAACCTACGTTGTATAGTGTGATAGTTACTCTGTCACAATTCCAGAGATGTTCATTGTGTATACAAATGCTAAACTACCCATTCCATGGTGGAACAGTAGGTGATAATGAGGACATTGAGTTTGTAGATGATGACAGCATGCAGGGCATAAGACACGGAATCACCCTTAAACCTGATTATGGAGAAGCAATTATCTTACGCTGTCAGCCCTATCTTGTTCCTTTGAGTGAGCTTCTTTTACCCAAATGTGCTCTCCCTCAGTCCGCCGTCCTGGCAGGCCATTTGAAGAAGCTTTAGTGATCATAGAGCAGATTACAAATGCACTTTTGAGTTCCAATGGCATTGACTTTAGTGCTACGCTCAAGACACATACTAGCTGACCTATCAGCTGAAGAAGAGTCTATTTTGAAGATATTCTCTTGAAGACTAGATGACATATCTGATGCTCTTGTATTCTGATTTATAACTTCATGTGGTTTTCTTGCGAGGATTGATTCTTTTGGTTGATCCGTCTTGCCACTTGTACTTGAACCAAAAATTGTAATACACTTAAAACCATGGCATCATATTCGTCTTGATTATTTGTTTCACTTGATCTTCCGTCTTGGAATTTCTCAAGAACCTCTGTGGTTGCGACTTTGCTTTCGAAAACCCTTCGACAATGGGTGGCTGTCCATACATGAGTTCAATTGGCATATATCTTGTCACTACACTATGGGTAGTTCTATCATCCCATAATGCGAATGGTAGCATTTTAGGCCATTCCCTCAACTTTTCTTTGCATGATTTTGCTAAAGCTTTAAGAATTGGTTGATGGCCTCTTTCACTCTTACCATTGCCTTCAGGATTGTAGGCTAAAGTAAGTGATAGCTTAATTCCCAATTGAGCAAAGAAATGGCGAGCCTCATCAGCATCCAATTCCCCTCTATCAGCAATTACTTTAGCAACACATCCATACCTGCAAAATACTTCTTCAAGTAGAAATCTACAAACAGCATGAGTGGACTTTGTTGTCAAGGCCTTTCCTTCCACTTGATTTGTGAGATCTTCTCTAGCAAGTACTAGATATCTCATGTTCCAAATTCCTGTAGGCATGGTTACTAAATCAATAACCCATCTATAGTGAATGGATAAAGGATAGGTAGGCTGAAGCCCATCTCTGTGCTTTACCATAGAGTACATTTGACAAGTATGACAAGATTCAACAAAATGCTCAATGTCTTTATACATGTTTTGCCACCAAAATTTCTCTTTTATTTTAGCAAAAGTGCCCCATATGCCTCTATGACCAGCCAATAGGCTTTCATGGAATTCTTGCATGACCTGTCTTTGTGTCTTTTTATCTCCTAAGACACGAACAGGTGCCCTTCCTTTCTTTTTTGCATGCCTCCAAAGGTAACCATCTTTAAGAAAAAAACCATAGGCTTTTCTCTTAATTCTCTTGAACTTTTCATTAGTCCAACCTTCCTTCTTTGTCATAGTACTCAAAAATTGGCCAATTTTTAGCCAATCATTTGCATAATATTCTTCTTTAAAGTGTGAACAAACCATAACAAAACATGGAATATGCTATTTACTAGCTGTCCATTGTCCTTCTTTGGTTGATTCATCCTTCCTTGCTGATGTAAAAGTTGTTTTAACAGCTAAACTTGTTGTTCTTGCTGTAATTTTTGTTGTACCTGCATTAACAACATCATTTATAAACTCTGATTCTTCTTCATCCATCATTTCTTCTTCATCCATATATCTGGCACGTGAAAGCATGTCAGCAACTGGATTATCTCTACCTGCAATATGTTTCAAATCAGGATTTAAGGATTTAATATAGGCTATCCATCTTAGCATGGCTATTTCAGGAGTGGAACAGTTGGCGATCATGCCCAAGAGTGGAAGGCAATCTTTCTCAACTATAACATGTGCGCCCATGAAGTACTCCCTCTCACATTTTAATGCAGTCACTACTCCCCAAAGCTCTCTTTTAATTTGAGCATACTTTCTTTGTCGTTCATTAAGAACCTTCGCTCCAAAGCGGATTACATATATGTTTCCTTCAAGGTCGTCTTGTCCAACTGCCCATCCTATTCCAATAGGACTTGTGTCCACTGTGAGTATAATGGGATGTCCATTAGAGTAGTTAGCCCTCTTTAAAGTGGGGGCTGAAATCAACATTTTCTTGAGTTTCTGAATAGCCTGAGTGTGTTCTTTTGTCCATAGAAACCTTTGGCCCTTTCTTAGAAGCTGATAAAGACTTTCAGCAACATGTGCATAATGTGGAATCCAAATAAGGTAGAAGACACATGCACCAAGAAATCTTCTCACCTCTGAAACATTTGTATATTCTTCTTGCATTTTACCGATAGCATCTATTTTGGATGGAGAAGGCTTTCGGCCATATGGACCACACATATGTCCGACCACAAGGACTTCTTCGACTCCAAAAACAGATTTAGCTCCTGAAAGAGTAAGATGGACTTCTTCCAATTTAGACAAGATTTGAGCATAATCATTAATATGATCAGAGACAAACTTTCGATATCCAAGTTCATTGAGTTCTTCATTTTTCTCATGAACTTCACATCCTTTGATTGGAACATTGTCAAGAAAAGGAAGAGTCAATTGAGAATATAATCCCTCAATACTTTATGCATAGCATTCATCATGTGAGCTACTGAATTCGTAGCCCCTTGAGGTAGAGTACACATGCGGACTAGGCCAAGAGGCATCTTCATTGTGGTAATGTCACGGCTTTCCAAAGCAAGCTAAAATTGGTCGTAACCTGAATATAAGTCTCCCATGGAATAGATTGCCCTACTTGCAAATGCTTCAGCAAACTCATCCACAATTGGTCCTGATCCAACATTTCTAATAGTGACTCTATTGAGGGGTTGTAAATCTTAAATGAATCGTAAAGTTCCATTCTTCTTAGGTACGATAAACCAACGGTTGGAATATGGAGCTGAAGATGGCTCCAATATTCGCATTTTAATCTTTTCATTTAAAAGTTCCAATAACTTAGGCAAATGAGCCCTTGGAATTGGAATTGGTTTAAGATTCCAAGGCACATGTGGGACCGTAAAAATTACCATTGGTGCCACAATGCTCGGATCCACATAGCCAATTTCATGTGGCTGAAATGAAAAGGCTTTTCCATGGTTCTTTAACATCTGCATGAAGATTTGCTTTTCAGTCGGCAAGAGAAAAGAGTCTTCATAAATTTTCAACTTTTGTAGACTTTCTGCTGTAAACTGGTGACCAATATCTTTAGGATCACGAAGGCTTGGTTGTTTGGATACCCTTTCTGCCAGTCCTTCGCTTTCAGGTGGTAGAGGAGTAGCTACTGGCTTGACCTTCTTGTCAATTGTTTTATACTTTGTTTCTACTCTTGCTTCATCCTTGTTTGGCTGTCCAAAAGCTTCATAATCTGCAAATTCTTGAATTATGTCATACATATCCAATGTACATACCTGTATGGATTGATTTTCAGCTTGATTTTTTGCATGAACGGCTATATAAATTTCAGCCATTGTATCATTATAATTCAGCCCATAAAATAGTCCTAAAATTTCTTCATCTTTAGGTAAAACATCAATTTGCTTCAGCTCTTGCTCCATATGACTCAAATACTTTTTTTTCACCCCTGTTCATGGCTGAAAACTGTTTATAACAGCCCACACTATTGGCTATAAAAACCTGCAAATCGGCTTTTGGCCTTGTCTCCTTCATATGTGGAGGCAATTTTTTGTGACATGATGCACTGCCATAGCCTCCACTTATAGCAGCGCTACCCAAAAACCCTTAAATTCTCAGGCATTAGGAGGAACAGGATGATCTCTCAATCGATCCCTATTCCAATGGTGATTAACACAGACAGTTAGGAATTGAACAACTTTATCATTATCCTTGCTTCTTATCCGAGCATATGATGAACCATCATCAAGAGCCTTTGTCTCTAAATGAGACTCGGAAATAAATGGTTGTCCACGAATGATAGGATAACTGCAGGAATCTTGAACAAAGAAATGAAATTCATCTTTTACATTACCAATAGTAACTTGTACATAAGGACATGCTGCATAAAGATCGCCAGAAGAGTTATTGGCTGCCTTCATGCGCCATCCTGGGTCCACATCAATGGGCCATCCACCATTCTCATAGAGACTTCTTGACATAACATTAATTTCCGAACCATGGTCTATAAGGAAAATGCATGGAGTTTCTTTCTCACCGATTTTAACAACAGTTTTAGTAGTCGCCCTTGCCCAATGGGTACGGGAATAGTGACTACTAGGAATAAAGTGAGTTTCACTTTCTTCTTGCATATTGTGAAGAAGAGTCTCTTTCTTATGCATGGGCTGCACTTTAGATTGAGAAGTTCCCACCATTATGGCTTCTTCAGCTTCTGCTTCATAAATGTCTTCATCTTTGGCTTCTATGGCTGCAATCAATTCTTTGATTGCCTCCAATCGAATCCCTTGAGTTTTCAGCTTCTGTTCATCCTACAAATATACATGAAGTACTTGCAAAAAAGCATGTACAGATTCTTCAGTTTCCTCACCAACATATTGTCTTTTTCGTTTAATTACATCAATTATTACATCATGAAATCCTCGTTTTGCAATACCGAGAATTTCACCTAATGTAAATTCAATTCTACGTCCAAGAATCCTTTCTTCTAGGATCCGTTTAAGATCCGTTGCGGTCTCTATGTCAGACTGCAACTTGTAACTAGGATGTTTGCTTTTTCTTTTTCCTTCTGTCTTCTTTGCTTCTCCCATGTCAAATTCTGGTGGCGGCAGATTTTCAGCAGCCTTATGTTGGTCTGGTTTACTTCTTGTTATGCGTTTAGTCGGTCCTGAAGAAGAATGACCGGCAACATCTTCATCTCTTCTTCTCTTTTCTTCTATCATGGCTTCTTGATTATTAATTTCAGCTAACCGGGCAAAAGCTGAAAATGAATCCTCATGCTCAGACCATCCGGTTCTCCCTCAAATACATTGATTGGTAGTGGTTAAATCATCCTTAGTTTTCTTGCCTGGCTCCATGCGTTCCAAGGCCTGCGTTCACACTTTAGATTATGCATTAGTTTTACATGTTTTAACAATTTCATTAGTTGGCTTAATTTGCAACCCATAAGTTGCAGCATCAACAGCTGCATAGGCCGTTCTTGTTGCCAAATCCTCCAATATTTTTTTCATGCCACCGTTGCCGAAGTTTGGCTCAAGAGGAAGCCCGGTTTCGGTTGCATGAATTTTACCATCCTTCCAAAAGACTAATTTTTGTGCTTCAGCTTCACGGAATGCACCGCACTCCCTCTTATCATGCTGAAGGCTATCACACCAAATGCAGCGTCTTTTGAAGCCTTCTCGTGCAGGCCTTTGGGCAGTTGCCCGACCCCTTTCTTCTACTTTTACATCAAGCCTTTCTACTTTAGAATTAATTTCTGTTAAATTAAGATGGAGATCTCGCATGCTTTTAATTAGCTCGTCCATGACATCCTTCTTTGGAGAAGGAACAGTAGAATTTCTTGATTGCTCGGCCATAGAGATAGGAGGTCGAGAAACTGGAATAGGCTCCTTCATAGATTCAGTTGTTGCAGGGGTTGATCCCCATCTTAGGCGCAATCGCTCTCTTCGAGCAATCATATTAACTGCTTCAGTGACATCACTCCAAGCAGTCTTCAATCTCGACTCAGATTCAGGGTCTTCAAGTCAGTGAGTCAATTTCTCCTGAAGAGAAGAATCTGCAGCCTTTAAAAATAATTCAATCTTTTGACTTTCCATACCTTGTTGGTCATTAGGATCTAGTTGGGCAAATTTGCTTTCAAATGCTCGGTGAAGAACAGTAGCGGTTAGACCCTTATTGGGCCTTTCGACCATTCGGTGAAGACTTTCTTTGTCATAAGGCCAGAATCTTCAAGGAAAATTTCTTCTCGAAGAGCCTTCTTGAACACAGTCCATCCAGCATCTTTTTGAAAAAGACCATGAATTCGGTCCTGGAGACCATGCACAACCAGGCGGGCAAAGTAACGGCTCTAAGCATGTTGAGGAACTCCAAAGAAGACCATCTTATCAATGTAGAGGCGGATAAAAGAGGACACATTTTGCCCATTAAATTTCTTGAGCTCATGCCCAACTGTTTCTAAGGCCTTAATGGCCGCAGCATCAATCCGCTCTTCTTCTTGCTTCCGTTGTTGTTGCAGTTGCAACTGCTGCTGAAATTGCAGCTGTTATTGTTGGCTCTCTTGCATTAGACAAACCAACTGTTGCAAAGCATCTCCTCCTCCCGAACTTGATGATTCTCCCATTGGACTTCTTCTTCTGCAGCGGACCTTCACGTCGGGTTCACCAATGTCGTCGCGTTAAGAGTTGAAGGTCTACCACCGAGGCTTTTAGTGCAGAAGAAGAGTTTAGGATTCAAGAAAAGGGAAAATAGATTGGGGTTTAATAAGATCCGGGATTTAGAAATGATTTAGGTACAGAAGAAGAGTTTATGCCTTTTTACAATGTACTTAGCATACATGAACAGAAGGAATAGGTCTATCTTGATTACATCAAATGCCTTTGAATACATACATCATATCATAAAGGATATTTTTAGATTCTCAATTTATTTATGAATGTCAAATGCAAGTTCTAATGGCATTTATTTCAAGTACATAGATGGATTTCAACCCTTTGGATCAAGTATATTGATGATAGATTCAAATGCATCCAAGATTTGGGCCAAAGATACATGAAATGAATTGAAGAAGTATAATTTTAGCTTCATCCCTGTTTTAAAACAGAAAATTCCAGCCCATAATCAAGTTCAAAATGAGTGCATAAACTCAAGAAAAAGCACTCCTGATACATGAACAAAGTCCTGAAGAAAAGAGGTCATTTCCTTCCATTACAACCATAAAAATCCCATGTTTGCTCATAAAAATGGACTATAACAGTGGGCTGCCCTGTTTATGATTGGTTATTTCAGCCCATGACAGCCCGTATGTCTTCAATATCCTCACCCTTTACTTGCCCCAAAGTCACTCAAGTACTTGGGTACAAGGCGGGCTTCATTGGACCAAGAATATGGTAGACAAAATGAGAGAACTCGTGCATAAGAGCAGGCTGAATACTCTTCTCTCAGATTTCCCTCTTTTATAGACTATTTAAGCATGCATTTTCATCAGACCAAAGAGGCAGAGAAGTGGAGCTCTCACCATGTTTACATCTTCAGTAGTTGGGCCTGTTGATCTTTAGTTTGCATGCTCCATTTCATGCACCATAGCTCCAGCTCTCTCGAGTTTGCCTCAGACTGTGCAGCCCGCATTTTGCACCGAAAAATGCGGCCTGCTCCCTGCTCAGTCTCTGGTCACTTTTTGATCAGCCTAGGTCACTTGCTAGTCACTTAAGTCTGTTACTCTAGGTCCCATGTGGACCTAGTGGACTTTTGGCAGTTTTTGGCATCTTTCTTGGAATCTGACCATATTTTTGTACCTGAATTAATGTGATTTATCCTGTAGACTGTCAATTTCTTCCAGATGACCAAGTTGTAGGTTCCCATAGACTTATTTTTCATAAGTATACATGGTATAACTGAAAATTATATGCTAAATACAAAAGAACTTGTATAACTAAGGTGGTTATTGGATATGTCTGAATTTTGTATGCAAATTTCCCATATAACTTCCAGTGAAGCTCTTCTGTGTTCATAAGAAACCCACGATTTATATTATGAACAGTAAACTCTTTGACAACGCATACAGTCCATCATCTAGCCCGTAGAAAATCTATCTGTTGTGGATGGAACCAGAAACTCCTCATGCAATGATGCTACTATGTAGTCCTTGCTCCCCTCTGGTATGTTTTTCCAATGATCTAAGACATTGTGTGGAAAAACTTGTTGGCACAACTCTCTCATGCGAGCCATCACCCTCCTCTCATCATCATTCATGATGATGGCTCCTGACCTATCATCAACAAGATAGGCATATCCCTCTGGGGTATGCCTAAGATGGGCCCTCTCCCACCTGTGCCCACGCTCCTAGGCATATCCAAGAGACCCCTATACATTCGGTGCATCGACCAGGGTAGTATTTATCATTGTAGCACCCATAGGGGTGCCACCTACAGATGACTGGGGGAGTAACTCGAGTAGACATCCCCACAGATGTGACAAATCTTGGAGGTGATTCAACTCCAGCAGAACAACCAGATGGAGACATTGCGTCCGTGTCTCCATAACAACCACCTGAGCCATGCTCTGTGGAACCGCCATGAGAGCGAGGAGTCGCACCTGTATCCCATGCCGACCGTGAGCTCACTGCCTCCGTATCTCTATAGCATCCCCCTGACCCAGAAGCACTCCCTCCCTCTGGCCCAAGTTTGAAGCATTGATCGTGTTTGCTCAAGCTGAAGCATCTATTCGCGCCGAAGTAGATCTAATGGAGTGGCCTGACGATGTCCGAGACAGCTCCTGGTTTGCTATGTCTTTGAATCTCGCCATATGATCTGGAGACATACACGTGAAGATATCATGCAACTCCTCATTGCTCATCCCTAGACTCATCCTAAAAAGGTCATCTGCATAAACAAAAAATGATGTTAGCATAATCCATTTAAATCATACAAAGCATGGTAATATAAATCCTAAAAAAATGATCTCACTTAAAATACATATCTTATGTACCCTTATAAGCGATTAGTCAACAAATTGAGTAAGTGAATGCTCCAAGTATGAAGTATCCTATGGTCCCATGTCAACCTCCTGACACAACTCCGCATACACTGGAAGGTCAATAGACATGTCACCACAAAAGGATGAGTCCACCTCATTCTCAAAGAATTCTTGGACTTCGATATTTCCATCATTGTTAGCCGATGTTGGCTCCTCTACATGATCCAAGCTTTCTGTGGCCTCCACCCCTTGCAATATCGACCCCTCTATTTGAATATTGTCCTCATCTAAGCTCGGAACATCACTTTGATAATATATTCTCGCACTTCAGGGAGCTGAAGGTATAACATACCACCATTGAGGTTGTTGGGGGTTTGGATAGAAGATAACCTATTCACAAATACATACAAGAGAGATTAAACTATTGTGACATGTACCATGTCATAATACAATTAACAAATAAATGATTTCATGCACCTATTCACAATGGGCCGGCAACACAAAGGTGTCGCACACGGAATCTATTTCGAGAAATCCATATGGACCTCATCGAACTATTGCTCCAGCTCCTTCAAGCACCACTTTGAACTACTGCACATCGAATAGTATCATGGAGAAGCTACGGTAATCCACCGTAACAATACTTTGCAAGTTCCCAAAATACTCTATCTCATCTATAACCGTATTTGGATCCGTTGCTCATTGTTGGCTCCATGCAAAAATGCCGTCCGCGCGACCACGTTGCACTATATATTTTGTACTGTACATTGAAATACTCAAATTAATTTTTGCATATAAAATATAGATACAAAAAATCCTAAACATGACATCACCTTTGGACTACATCCCCTCGAGAATTTCCACTCCTCAATTGAGACAATCTCCCCCTTCGCGAGATGCTGCGGTCAAAGCTCCATGCAACCATCGCATTTACATGAACCGTGGCATCTCCTCCATGCCCTCCCGATATCGAATCGGTCGATGGCGCATACTATGTTGAAATTCAAGTCACGCTTCCTCTCGATCTTGCCTAATGATCTGGTACCTGGCGAGCCACATCTCCATAGAGGCATGGTGCAACACACAAAAGCGATTCACCTTCTCCTCCATTGCAACATCCATTATATTTTCTACCCCATTTTCAACCACCACATATCTTATCATTCTATCATCGTCCTTTAGCGGCCATAGCATTTTGTTGTCTAGATCCACTGTTGGTAGCCATTGTGAAATATGCACAAGCCCTTAGACACCAACCAACCTTCAACCATGCTACCTTCTGGTTCACACAAAGCCTTTCAGGGTTTTCATGAAGCACTCCAAGAATAACATCCATCGTATTTGGACAGGTCTAGCAATCTCCACTTCATCTACAAGATGCATAAGAAGGTGGATTTGTATCATGAGCATGCTAGTAGGCAGGTATTTCTCAAAGAGAACCATCGCATTCCGTTTGGATGTGACTCCGTGTGAACCATTTTCAACTCGTACCAGCTTGCGGCATTCATACATGTTGGAGGTCGTCCAAGTAAACCTTCCCTGAGTTCATGATCATCTAGCAAGAAACCAACGTGTCCTTGATATACCATCTTCTTCATGGTTCGTGACCTTCGGGAGTCTAACTGTGGCCCGCACAATGGACATCATGATAACCTGAGGTAACCAGGCTTGTTCCAACACCTCTATCCAATGAATACAAACTTGAACGAGATAAAATATAGATATTACCAATGAGAATGAAAGCTTATTTACCTGAGCACTCTCCGAATCCTGGAAAGTCATGCATCGTCCACATGAGAATGGCTGGAATATTGGCGGACCGTCGACCATCGCGCTTACTCATATCTTGCACGGTGACCTCCTCCTCTCACAAAATCTTAAGCTCATCGACTAATGGATGAAGATACACATCCATATTTTTGACTTTGTAGCAGTTGGGGACGAGTAAGCTAAGGATGAGATGCCCTTTATTCGTAGAAAGCCATGGAGGGATATTGTAGTTGGTAAGGACTATAAGCCACACATTGTAAGAAGTTGAGCGCAGACCAAATGGGTTCACACCATCCATTGCAAGACCGAGTCAAAGATTCCTTGGCTCTTGAGCAAAGCCTAGGAAGGTAGAGTCAATGTGGCTCCATGTGTGTGAATCCGTTGATATTCATTGAACTCCATCTATGGACCTATTCTGCATATGCCACGTTGTCAAGCTCGCCATGCCGGATGTACAAAACATGTGGTTTATGCGGGGAATAAGCAGAGAGTGTCTAAAAAATTTTTGAGGGATGGTTTGCCCTTGCAAGTCCTATTGATACCTGTGAGCACCACACTTTGGAAATATCTCCGTAGTCTCATATTCTCCTCGAAACAGTATGCAATCGTTGGTACATGCATGGATGTTGTTGTAGTCCATGCCAAGCTTTCATAAAACACATCATGCATCATCACGAGACTCAGGCATGGTATTTATAGGTGGTAATATATGATATTTCAGTAACTTGAAAAAAATCATAAAATACCTTGAAAAATCACAAATGTTTTTAATGATAGTGTCGAGAAGAAATCAATGAAGCGTACGTACAAGGTACCTAAACAACTTGGACACTTGCATCACTCCACCCATATTTTGCTTGCATACTTAGAAGTGCAAGCAGTGTCTTCAGGCAAGAGACTCGGTACCCATCATATAATGGTATGGATGCTTCCTCTCTAAGCGGATCAAAAGTCTCGACATCCATGGGAATCAATGCATCGATCATTGCCTCTATCTCAGGCTCCAAGATTGTAGGTAGGTATATAAGGCTACATGTCTCCTCTGGTATTGACAGTACAAATTGAGTAGTACCTTCCAAGTGGTAGATTAGCTCAGGCACTCCATCCATCGCATGCCCACGAACTCTTCTAATTGGATGCAAAGGGTGCACTCCTCCTTGGGACAAGACGTCACCTCCCTGGATAGAAAAATTACCAGCCACACCCAATCTTCTTGTATATGGTATTCAATTAGCTTGCGAGTACAATGCATGATAGATATTAACTTTTCTTACAGTTTGCTGAAAATCCAAGATCGCTTGATCAATGATCTCAGATTGAAACTCACCGAAGCATCATACGTGTTCTATAGACAATCAACGTTTTTGTCTAATTTCCAGCTTACATTGAGAGCAAGGACATGGGACATGCTGATTAAGATATGCCTCGTAATCTTGAACAACAAGACCTTCATCATTTTCCATTTTGTCTACGTTACGACAAACCATTTGTTTTTGTTATCATTATTTTTTTCTTTCTTAAATTGTTTGAGAAGGGATTTCTTCTATTGTAACTCAGCAACAATTAACGTATGTAAAGTCTCCACCCATCCACCCATAAATTAGCATATATATGTTAAAGTGTTTCCCATCTTATGGTGTTGCACCGAACCTCGCCACCACTCTCTCTTTGTTTTTTATCCATTCATTATCTCCTCTCCTTTCATCTCTCTCTCGTTTTCTCTTTCTTTATTATGTTGTATGTTTATTCTCTCTCTCTTATTTCTTCTTCTTTTTTCTCTTCCTCCCCCTCTCTCATTTTCTTTAACGATCACAGCTACGACTACGATGAAGACCACAACCATGACTACGACTATGACTACGACCACGACCACGACCACGACCATGACCATGACCACGACCATGACCACAACTACGACTATGACTATGACTACGACTACGACTACGACTATGACTACGACAACGACTATGACTAGGACTATGACTACAACTACGACTACGACTACGACGATCACGACCACGACCACGACTATGACTACAACCACGAGCACAACCATGACCATGACCACGACTACCACCACTACTACCATGATTACGACCACCACATCTACCAGTACTAGTACCACTACCACCACTAGAACCACTATAATAAACAGGAAAAGAATTTTAAAAAAAAAACAACTACTACTACTACTTCTATAACAATAATAAACAAGAAAAGAAGAAAAAACTAATACTACTACTACTACTACAATAACAAAAAAATAAGAAAAATAAACAAAAATAAAAAAGAAAAGAAAAAAACTACTACTACTACTAATACAACAACAAACAACAACAATTAATTTCCTTTTCTCTCTTCCTCTCCCTCTCTCATTTCCTCTCCCTCCCTCACCCTCTCCCTCTCTTTCTCTCTTCCCCTATTAGGTTTAATGCTTTTTCTATCTTTTTGTCTCTTCTCTCCCTCTCTCATTTTTTTCTCTCTCCTCTCCCTCTCTTACTTCCTTTTCTCTCTTTCTCTCCTTGTCTCATTTCCTCTCCCTCCCTCACCCTTACCCTCTCTTTCTCTCTTTTCCTATTATGTTTAATGTTTTTTCTCTCTCCTCTCTCTCTCATTTCCTTTTCTCTCTTCCTCTCCCTCTCTCATTTCCTCTCCCTGCCTCACCCTCTCCCTCTCTTTCTCTCTTTCCCTATTAGGTTTAATGTTATCTCTTTTTCTCTCTTTCTCATTTTTTCTCTCTCCTCCCCCTCTCTCATTTTATTTTCTCTCTTTCTCTCCCTCTCTTGTTTCCTCTCCCTCCCTCCCTCACCCTCACCCTCTCTTTCTCTTTCCCTATTAGGTTTAATGTTTTTTCTCTCTTCTTCTCTTCTCTCGTTTTTTTCTCTCTCCTCCCCCTCTTTCATTTCCTTTTCTCTCTTTCTCTCCCTCTCTCGTTTCCTCTCCCTCCCTCACCCTCACCCTCTCTTTCTCTCTTTCCCTATTAGGCTTAATGTTTTTCCTCTCTTTTTCTCTCTCCTCTCCCTCTCTCTTTTTTCTCTCTCCTCTCTCTCTCATTTCTTTTTCTCTCTTTCTCTCCCTCTCTTGTATACACTCCCTCCCTCACCCTCTCCCTCTCTTTCTCTCTTTCCCTATCAGGTTTAATGTTTTTTCTCTCTTTTTCTCTCTCCTCCCTCACCCTCTCCCTCTCTTTCTCTCTTTCCCTATCAGGTTTAATGTTTTTTCTCTCTCCTCTCCCTCTCTCATTTTTTCTCCCTCACCCTCACCCGCTCTCTCTCTCTTTCCCTATCAGGTTTAATATTTTTTCTCTCTGTTTCTCTCTCCTCTCCCTCTCTCATTTTTTTCTCTCTCTCTTTCTCTCTTTCCCTATCAGGTTTAATGTTTTTTCTCTATTTTTCTCTCTCCTCTCCCTCTCTCAAATTTTTCTCTCTCCTCTTCCTCTCTCATTTCCTTTTCTCTCTTTCTCTCCCTCTCTTGTATACGCTCTCTCCCTCACCCTCACCCTCTCTTTCTCTCTTTCCCTATAAGGTTTAATATTTTTTCTCTCTTTTTCTCTCTCATCTCCCTTTCTCATTTTTTTCTCTCTTTTTCTCATTTTTTATCCCTCTCTTTTTTTCTCTCTCTTTCTCTCATTTTTTTCTCTCTTTCTCTCCCTCTCTCATTTCCTCTCCCTCCCTCACCCTCACCCTCTCTTTCTCTCTTTCCCTATCATGTTTAATGTTTTTTCTTTCTCCTCTCCCTCTCTCATTTCCTTTTCTCTATTCCTCTCCCTCTCTCACCCTTTCTCTCTCTTTCTCTCTTTCCCTATTAGGTTTAATGTTTTTTCTATGTTTTCTCTCTCCTCTTTCTTTCTCCTCTCCCTCTCTCATTTCCTTTTCTCTCTTTCTCTCCCTCTCTCATTTCCTCTCCCTCCCTCACCCTCACCCTCTCTTTCTCTCTTTCCCTATTAGGTTTAATGCTTTTCTCTCTCCTCTCCCTCTCATTTCTTTTTCTCTCTCCTCTCCCTCTCTCATTTCCTTTTCTCTCTACCTCTCCCTCTCTTTCTCTCTTTCCCTATTATGTGTAACATCTTTTCTCTCTTTTTCTCTCTCTTCTCCTTCTCTCATTTTTTTCTCTCCTCTCCCCCTCTCATTTCCTTTTTCTCTCTTCTTCTCCCTCTCTCATTTCCTCTCGCTCTCTCACCCTCACCCTCTCTTTCTCTCTTCCCCTTTTATGTTTAATGTTTTTTCTATCTTTTTATCTCTCCTCTCCCTCTCTCATTTCCTTTTCTCTCTTCCTCTCCCTCTCTCTTTTCCTCTCTCTCCCTCACCTTCACCCTCACTCTCTCTTTCTCTCTTTTCCTATTATGTTTAACATCATTTTTCTCTTTTTCTCTCTCCTCTCCTTCTCTCATTTTTTTCTCTCTCCTCTCCCTCTCTCATTTCCTTTTGCTCTCTTCCTCTCCCTCTCTCATTTCTTCTCCCTCCCTCACCCTCACCCTCTCTCTCTCTTTCCCTATTATGTTTGATGTTTTTTCTCTCTTTTTCTCTCCCTCCCACTCTCTTTCTGTCTCCCTCCCTCTCCCTCTCCCTCTCTCATTTTCCTATTATGTTTAATGTCTCCCTCCCTCTCCCTTTCCCTCTCCCTCTCTCATTTCCCTATTATGTTTAATGTCTCCCTCTCCCTCTCCCTCTCTCATTTCGTCTCCCTCCCCCTCTCTTTCACTCTCCCTCCCTCTCCCTCTTCCTCCCTCTTCCTCTCCCTCTCGCTCTCGCTCTCCCTCTCTCATTTCCTCTCCCTCTCTCTCCCATTTCCTCCCTCTTTCTCTCATTTCCTCTCCCTCTCTCAATACACATGAGTTATACAAAAAACAAGTAATTATGTTAACCCTGTGAGCATAATCTAGACTTCTCAATGATATTTGCTAGGAGAGAGCTCATTGATGCAAAAATGAACTACTCTACAACAAAACAATAAGGTTTAGGAATTATCTATGCCATCAAAGGTTTCATCACTATTTGGCTACCCCATTTAGATTTTATGAACACTAGGCACTTCAGCATTTGATCAATAAGCCTTGCACTATAGGCCACATTGCTAGATCTCTTGTATTTTGCTATAATTTGACTTTTTAGGAGTCATATGCAAAGAGAAGAAACATTTTTTCTCTATATGTCTCATATCAATAGTGAAGAAAAAGAATTTGGAGCTTATGATAATCTCCTTGATGTCCATTTGTTTTGCATTCAATGCAAATCCCAATTCTCTTCAAGATAGATCCTTACACTTCATTTGACTGATGACATTGGAAAAAGGACTAACATAGAGACCCATTAAAAAGATCCATCTCACCCATCTTTTGATTAAGTCTAGATACTATCCTATGATTATTTATCAACTCTATCAAGCAGGCTAGGATATTCTTCTTTAAAAATCCATACTTGAGTATGAAATTAAGGTTATACTACACGAAGAACATGGAGGAATTGTAGGATGACACTTTGACACAAATGCCACATCAAGGAGAATGCTACATTCCTAGTTGTAGTAGCTTGCTCATTTTTCAAACACAACTTGAAAAAATGGATATCTCTCTTATAATCACTTGTCAACCCTTCAAAAAGTGGGAGATAGACTTTCTGGGACCCATCAATCCTATTGCCCAATATTGGCAACAAGCATGCTATGTTATTGTAGCTACGAAGTACATGACCAAGTGGGCAGAGGTGAGGGATAGAAGAAAGAATTATGCTAGAACCACTCCCAAATTGTTCATCTCATGATTTTCTTGTCCCATAAAGATTGCTAGTGATCAACTCATTTACTAAATGCCATTATCAAATACATTCTTTCCACATTCTTAGTCCTGCATTGCAAGTCTAGTCCCTACTATCCAAAAGTAAAAGACCAAGCTAAAGCAACTAATAAAACCATGGTTATTAGAGTCTTGACAAAAACTAGTTTACTTAAAAATATATCCATATAGAAAAATGGTTTTGTAGATTGGAAAAATAATTAAAGAAGTTGCATAAGCATCGATGGCTGTAACGAAATTGAAAAAATATTTTTGGTCTAAATCTATTTATACTATTGTTTATATTATGAACAAAATTCCCACAACTGTAGTTCATGGTAACACCCCCTAAAGAATGCTTTACAGGCAAGAAGCTTGATATTTCACACTTGAAAGTACTTGATTGTATTCCATATGTTCCTATTCCAAATAACGTGCAAAAGAAACTTGATCCAAATACTAAAAAATGTATTTTCATTTGATAGTCTTTAGAGTAGGAAGGATATCATTGTTATAACTCTATCACAGGTGAGTTCAGAGGAGAGATATTGTTTTCTTTTAAGATGAGGAGTTGTTATGCATCTAGTGGTGATGCATTGGATAATGATCATGATCATGATCATGATAGTTATATACAAAAAAAAAGCAAGTATCATAGAGCCTCAATGGACCAAATTAATTGATATTTTACCTTTGGGAGAGAAACGATGATCTCCAAAGCTTTAGGTGCATCTATAAGTGTTATAGGTAAAGGAAAAAGAAAGAAAAAAGTATCGAATGTTAATTATGCATTTACTAGTCATTTGGGATTTGATGGAGATTCTAGTGGTTCAAAGACATTGGATGATGAGTTTGGTATTCCTTTAGTCAAGAAACTAGGTGTATAGAGAGTGCATGCTGATGTAAAGGCTCTACTCAATGATCCAATGGTATACATGTCTAACATGATTAGATGTCCTATTAAAATATTTGGTTTTGAAGGTTATGAGCTCTTTACCTAAGGGCAAGAAAATTATTGGCTTTAACTAGGTCTATAAAATTAAGCATAATGAACATGGTTATGTTAGTAAGTATAAGGCTAGGTTGGTTGCAAAAGGCTATATAAAGAGATATTTAGCCTAGTTGCTAGGATGGAAATGGTTAGATATATTATTGGTTTGGTAGTAGCCAAAGGTTGAAGTTTGTAGAAAATGGATGTAAAGGATGCCTTATTGCATGGTGAATTGCAAGAAGAGATGTATATGGAGCAACCAATAGTTATGAGAATTTAGAGCATCCCATATATGTGTGCATATTAAAGAACACACTCTATAGGCTAAATTAAGCACCTAGACTATGGTATAACATGATTGGAGAATATATTGTTGACATTGGCTTTTAGGTTTCTGATGTTGATTGCTTACTTTATGTGAGAAAGTGAGAGACAAGTTTTTGGTAATCATAGTCATCTATATGGATGACTCAATTATTGTAGGTAATAGTGATAGTGGGATTGTTGAAGTCAAGGACCTTTTGAAGAACAATTTTGAGATGAGGGATTTAGGTGAGCTAAGGTAATTTCTTGCTATTGAGGTGATCCAATGTGATGATAGTATATGGCTATTCCAAAGGCAATATGACTTGGATATGTTGTCCAAGTATAGTATGACAGCATGTAAGTTCAGTGCCATTAGAGCAAGATGTGAGGCTAAGAATTGATGTTGGGAATGAGATAGAAGAGCCTACTATATTAAAGAGGATACTAGGAAGTGTGATTTACATGACTATCACAAGGCTATGACTTGAGTTATGCCATTGGTCTTGTTAGTCATATTATACACATGCCAAGAAGGGATCATTTGGATACAGTTACACACATATTAAGATATGGAAATTCCACTTTGTATTATGGACTTTTTTATGAGGTAGGTAAGGATATATAGGTTTTGGATATAGAGATGTAGATTCAATTGGTAGCACAAGGTCAGGCCAGCAAGAAGAAGAAGAAGAAGAAGAGAAGAAGAGAGCTAGTTTTGACCACACACAAGAATGAGCTTCTTTATTCACCTCTTTCCTTTTATACAAATCCCTAATCCCCCTTGGGCACCCATCCCTTTTTTATATGCACGACCATTTTAGCGCCTAAGTCCTCTTTTTCTATTCCCTTTTCCTATTTGCATTGTGTATTTATCCATGCTCATCTACATTTACAAATTACATACAAGGGAGCGTAGTGCTACTTTACAAGGATTTAGAGTGCATTTTTATATTAAAAATATGCATTTCCTCGTTTATGCTTGCCCTAAACTTTTAAGGTTGTCCTTGCACTTTTGGTCTTTTTTTCTCCTATTGCTTTAGCTTGGCCTCCTTTTTTCACTTTGCCTTATATCTTTTTAATTTTATTTTTTCTTTCTTTGCATTGGGGTTAATGTTACCCCCCTTCCTAGCCGAGTGTCAGTCCCATGGCACTTGTAGGAAATTGTTGATGAGGGCTCGGGTGGTTCAAGGGTTGCCATGTGAGTCAATGATGGGGTTTTATAGAGATTGGACGAGGAGAAGAAGCATCACAAAATTGGATGAGAGATTGCAGAGGTCGAGGATAGATTTGAGTCAGTAATGAAGGCCTCTGATGTCATGGTTGATCGTAATTGTTGAGTGTACGTGAAAAATAAAAAGAAAGTGCACTTCCTGGTGGTGTGTCTACCTCATTATGCAACGCACGGTGTCCAATGGTAGTGAGACTAGGAGTTGGATTGGATTGTAGGGGAGCCTGTGGTGTTGTCCCACACTTGAATCCAATTTGTCTATGAGGGTAGGTGTTGTGGGTGTGATTTAGGAAGACAAGTCTAATGTAGTTGAGCACAAACTCCTTAGGTGTGTCTTACCCTTGATGTTCCCTGACTGTGAAGTGGGGAAGGGGCTAGGGATATGATTGTCCCTAGGTGCAATGTCTGTGGTACTCTAATGGTACATACAAATTCCATTTTGTCCTTTTCTTATGCTTCTTCTCTATCTTTTATTTTCCTTTTCTCTTTTCTTTTTCTCTTTTCTTTTGTTTTCTTTTCTTTTCTCTCTCTCTTTTTTTTTACACTTAATACATGGGGAGAAAGTGTGCTAGGCATCATCCCTAAGCTCTTTAGGGGCTACATTAGGAGGGGGCCTAAGTGAGTTTGTAAGAAGTGGTCTACTTTATAAGTAGCCTTTTATATTAATGTGTACATTTAGAGGTGTTGTTTATAGAAAGGGATGGCTACACTTGGTTATGTGGCTATCATTTATACATTAGATAATGGTCCATGTAAAAAGAAGGTAGGAGCATAGCCCTCATCATTAGAGGGGCCATTGTCTAGCTATCAATACTTGTGTTTAGATAATAAAAGAGTGAAAAGAGTAGCCGGTCTATTTTGCCATGGGCTTTTATTGAGAAAAATCCTAAGTACCCTAAGATAATTACATGTGGTAGTTAAGGCAAGGCCAGGGAAGGATGAGAGCTAATCAAGGAAGTGTGTGATGGATGGGCAAATATCCTGCTTAGTGAAGATTAAGAACTCCTTTGGGATTTCTTCATTCACATTGTAGATCCCTGGGAAATTCATACCTGCCATGCATATTTGGGTTGTAATATACTCCTATTCTCCGTAGATATGGCATATAAATAGGGAAATTGGGATTCTTTGGTATGGTACTGTAAATGGACATCCAAGTGTCAAGGTTGGTTTCCTGGGTGTGTCACCGCCATTGTGGTTGGGTTCTATATCCACTAACGGTCTTTGAAATCTCCCAAACCTTGTCTTGCAAATAATCTACACTCTCTCTTTCCCACCTTGTGGGGTGTCTTCTTCTCTCTTCGGAATCTCCCAAACCTTATCTTGCCAATAATTTGAGGCTCTCTTTACCACCTTGTGGGGTATCTTCTTCTCTCCTCTGTTCACCTATTCCCTAGCCGTTGCACTAGCCTGATCACCTGGTCCACCACCCTTAGAGATAGAACTCTGTCTAAATAATGAGGGTATTGGAAGGAGAACTCGAAGAGTTAGCTTTGGTTTTCCCATTGCTCCCAAACAATAAGTTCCTTGGCCCTGTTTACAAGGTAGAACTTCTCTCTTTATGGGACTTGGACACCTCAAGAACTTTTTGCAGCCTTGCTTGGAGTCTTCTTTGTGCTAGCTCTACTTGTTCTCTCTGCATGTTCTTTCTTTACACAACCCTCTCAGCAAGGGCGCATTCCTTAGTCTACTCCTCCGTGTTTTCTTGCACTTGCTATGTTGTTGGGCTCAATATTTGCCATTGTTCTTCTTCATCTTGGACTTTTTCGTAGTCTTCTCCTTCTTTTATTGGTGATTCCGTTGGAGCTATAGTGGGTAGATGAGCTAGTCGTTCTAGCTCTCCAAATCCTAACTCCTACAAATCCTTCATTGAGAGCCCAGTTTGCCTCACGTATTGCCATTGTTGCTCTGTTCTTAGGTTGGTGCTCTCTTTCACTACTCTTTCATGGAGGCTATATCTCAGGGCTCGTCTTGTAAGTTCTGGCTTCCTTCGTAGCCCTTCCATGGTATCTTCACCCTTGGCTTAGATCAGACATAGGACTCTGTTCAAAAAGGCCTACTATTGGACCTGAAGACCTACCTCCATTGCTTCCACCCTTGCTAGCACCATGATTCATTTTCTTTCTGCCAAGGTGAGGTGTTCGGCAAGATCTGTGAGTCCTCCAATGTTCTATTCCTCCCATGCCTTGGCCTTTTCACTCAGCCTCTCTACACCTTGATTCTAATACAGAGACAGCATCATGACCATTTTATCTTGCTACTTTCAATTTTTTAGCATTTTCTCTTTTTGTTATTTGAGGTGGTTTAGGTGCTCTGCCAGTCATTCTTGTTTTTCAAAGAGGGCCACCTAAATTTGGTTTTCCATCTCTATTAGTTTTTTGGATGTCACTTTGTCTCTTCATGCCTTGGCCTCACACAATTCCTTGAGCAACTCTTTCTTTTGTTGTTTCTCCCTTCTGCACTCTACATAGGCTTGGGCCCTAACCCCTTCTAGCTCCTCAATGAGCTTGCCTTTGATTCTCTTTAGCTAGTTGAGGTACTCTTCCATCGGCTCATTCTACTAGCAAGAGGACCAAAAAGTCCTCCAGCATCACATGTTCTCCGCTTCCCTTGCCATGTGGCTCTTTTGTGACTTTCTTCTCTATTTTCCCTTCTATTGTCTGTTTGGCTTCCAACTCTTTTCTCAACTCATTTATCTATCTTTTCTCAATGGTTATTTGACGTATTTTCTTAACTTGATAGGTTGAGAATGTTTCCTTTTCAATTTCTAGCTTCACGAGTGCTGCCTTTCTCTCCTCTTTTATTCTTTCCAGTTGTCCTAGAATTTCTTGATATACTCATCATACTACACTGAACTTGGCACGACAAAGGCTACGAACATAGTCAAGAATTCCATCTTTGCCTCCTTTGGGTCATTCCTTGACTCAACATCCACAGTGGTAAGTTTCTTTGCTTTTGGTATGGGGGCTCCTCCACTGGGTACTGATCCAAGATATTGCACGAGTACACGTGTGGATAACACTCCGATCCTTAATGCCCAGGTTCTTAAAAATTAATTCCGCATGAAAGGATGCATTAGGCATGTTTAATTTTTGTAGGGAAGTTATAAATGCCTTTATTCATTCAATTTACAAAGTTTAGTGCATGTCAAATATTTGGAATTGCTCGCACTCCCGTGGACAAGGGTAGTTGCGATGGTGCACAAGTTCTCTAGCTACTTTTGTTGCTATCGAGCTAGTTCTAAGCACATCATCTAGACTCCTTCTAGCCAACTCCTTGGCATGGGAGGGTTGCTCGATAGAGAGCTGATGATGAGAGCCATTTTCTCATCCTTTTCTCTCCTTATTCTTTCTTCCTCGTCTTGTCACTTCTTCCTTTCTTCTTTCTCCATCCTTCACGATTCTTTTTTTGCCTTCTGAAGGTGTTCCTCCTCTTCTTCTTGCTTGGAACTTTCAGCAAGATTTTCTTCTACTCCCCCTGGATTGATGGGACCTAACCCTCCCCGCCTTGCTCATTCAGGGTCCTTTTATTGGACTCCTCCTGTTGATACTGAGATTGGGGTTGAATTCCTTTATTTCTTGAGGCTCGCTCTTTGTGTGGCTTTCTCGCTTCTTTGTTTCCCACCTTTCATGGTTTTGAAGATGTTGATGGGCTTTGTGGGATTGGGCAGAGGTGTTGCTATGGTGGATGGGAGATCTCTATGGAGTCTCCCCTACTTTCTCTTCCCTTTCCCTCTCTCCCACGGATTCTTGGATGATAATGGTGTGCACCCATCCAAAACCTATCAAGGATGCTTTTCTTGCAAGCATTTTTCAATTTGATTCACCTATGGTGGCTGGTGACTCCCCTCCTACAAGTCTCTCTAGCTCAATGACAATGACTTCATCGATGATTCAATTGTCTTGTGGACATAGGAATTCAAGTTTACTTCATATAGGGCCCCTACTACTACAATACTCTCAAGCATCATCATTGGAATCTGATCCATGAGGGTATTGTATCAGTGACTAGAGAACAAATCATGCACCATCTTTGCCTACAACTGGATGTGGCAAGGTTAGGGATATCCGCTAGACTAAGCTCGTCATTGGTGTGAACACCATGCTATAAATGTCCCTCTTTGGTCTCTTCCCTTGTGTGTTGAACAACCTAAGGCCTTCTCCACTATCTTCGGGCTAAGCACAACCTCTATCCTCTTAGGGGAGCCTTCCTTCCTCACAATTACCATGCCATTATTCTTCCTTGCATTAAAGGTTCTCAAGAATTCAATGCACCTACCATGGTCAATCTTCTAGCCCATCTTCTCTATGTATCTATAGAGGTTGCATTGGTTGACTATTTGTCTCACAACTTTTTCCTTGTTTATGAGGTCTCCCAAATCACTAACACTATGGTAATTTTATTGGTTGCAAACTTGTGTTTCAATGGCCAATTGATACCTGTTGTACTCTTCCTTTGAGAACGGAATTTGGCATGCCATTTTGAGTTTGTGTTACGGCACAAAGACTTACAATTAGCTCATTTGAGAGTACCATTTCAAAAAAGAAAAAATTTTAATAGTTATGGAATGGTGTGATGCTTCAATAAAGAATAGAAACTTTTTATACTTTAGGCAATCCAGACAATCCAAGCACGAATTTCATAAAAGCTTTCCTTCAAGTACAAGTTTTCTTTATTTGTCCTTTTTTTCTTTTGAACCTTTCTTGGTTTGAAGTTCTGAAGTTCAAGTCACAATTTCTTTTCCATCCTATCCCCTCCCCCTCCTTGGGAGTGATGAAAATCCTTCCTAGGATTGGAGGATAAAGGGTTAAGGGCATTAAGCGCATGCTTGTTGTGCTTTACTTCATTATGAGCCAATCGTAGAAATTCAAGTTATAATCCAAGTGGGCGTGATAGTCCACGTGATGAGATCTAATGCCTACATGTGTAATGTAGGTTAGGACATATGTTAAGAAGTCTCCAAAGTTTGTGTTGGAAACTGCGAGGAAGATGAGAGACGAAAGGAAGAGAGGAGAGAAGAGAGATATGAGACACCGGAAGTGAAACCCTAGAAGTGTGTCAACTGAGCACACATGATAGGAATATATAGAGGGGACCTAGGGCGCTATATATAGACAGACTCTATATAGCTAATAGGGGCGCTATATATAGACAAACTATATATAGCTAACAATTTTTCCTACTAGTTATGCATAGTTTTTCCTCAGTTAGGAGTTGATCTAAATAGGGATGGGCCATGACATCTTCCTCTAAAGGTCGTTTGCATGTAATGGCCAATACTCTAAACGAGGTAGGAGCCACATAGGTAGGGTCTTACTCAATGATTTTGATTCCGCATCTCTACTTGGCATTGGCCATAATTTGGTAGTCCTCTTGTTCCCATTGGAGATGCAAAGCATACCATTTTTGTAGAAAGGAAGAGTCAAAGTTGGCTAGCTTTTTTAGCTCTTTGAGCTCCTGGCTTGTTGCAGAGACTTTGATCTTGGTATTTGATGTGATTTGCCATTGTTTGCAAGCTTGCTCTTGAGAGATCTTCACAAACACAAACTCATATTCCTCCCAAGTGCATGGAAAGGAACATACTTCCATTGTTAATGTCTTGTCAAGGAGGCCTAAGTCCTAGCCATTCATAGCTCCTAGCTAGCGTGGTGAATGTGCAATGGATTGGTGGTCTTAGGGCTCAAATGATCTACTGCTTTTTGCTTGTGGAGCCCTTGGGATACTAGGATTATCAAGTTGCGTTGGGGTTTAGGGGTAACTAGTTGTCGTTCTAGTTTATAGAATCCTTGAGGTTCTATGGGTTTGGTGGTTTTTAGGTCAATTGGTTTCTCATTCGTTGCTAGTTTAGCCTTTTATTGACATGAGTTGAAGGGCTTGGATTGAGGGGCATGCATACCACTGTCAAAGGGTTTTCGAAAGCAAAGTCGCGACCAACTTTTTGGTGGATTCCACACCTCGAATGCGTAGCAGTATCACACCGCTCATAGTCTTGGGCAACCAAATCCAATTTTTCCCTTTGTAGTAGCCTTGAGCATGCAATAGGTCTTTGGGCACCCATCATAGCTTGATTGTTCATCTGCTTCAATAGCGCCAGTTTTGCCTCCTAGGCCTAGGGTGTGATATTCTGTGGTTATGAATTCATGTGGCTTGGGTTGAAAGTGATTGCTATTGGTGTTTGGGCATCCATTTGATATGTTGCTCGCTGGTGTGGCTCCTTTAAGTTAATGCAAGCGATTTGTCTTGGCAAGGTTGATAGTGGAAACTATTACATTTATAGGGGATTCTAACATTGGAGGATCATGCATAGTGGATGCGTTGGGGGATAGTACTTCTTGAGGTGACTACCAACAATGAAGAAGCCTACTCCCTCTCCTTCTAGGGTCTCAAGCTCTACATTGCCAGTTTGACTAATGTTGCAAACCCTAAAAGGCCCCAATTCTCTAAACTTCATCAACTTCTACTTATGGCCTCTCACATAGTATTGTAGCACTAGATTGCCAAGCTCAAAATCACATTGTTTGATAGATTTGTAAAACTAGCTCTTATGTATTTTACCTTTTCGTAGATTAGCGCATGAGTAGCTAGGATTCGGGTCTGGAAAATGAGTTCTAGCTTTACCAAGCATTCTATCCATGCCTCCTTGCCATCCCATCTCTCTTACGCTATCACTCTCATGCTTGGAATAAAAAACTCCATTGGCAAGGTTGTTTCGATCCCATAGTAGGTAAGCGTGAATGGTGTTTGCCCTACTACCATCTTGTAGGCTGTTTTGTATGCCCTTAGTGCTGCCATGAGTTCATCATCCCACTCAGTATGTGAGGTAGAGACCTTCTTAGTAAATACCTTCACTGGGATTTTTTCATGGATTTTGCCTAATCGTTAGCTTGAGGGTGGTATGGTGATGATTTACTATGGATGATCAAGAATGTGAATAATAAATGGGCAATCACTTCATAAACTTTATCTTGTCCTTATAGATGGGTACTTTGGTCCTTTGAAATTCATCACAATGCTTCACAAACTTCGCAACATCACGGAATAGGGTGAGCCACCACATCTAAAATTTTGGCACCTTGCATGTTGTAGTGTCTCCCCTGAAGCGTCCTCCAACAATTCCACCATGTGCTTTAGCAAGCGCCTCATGCATTTTGTACTCACATACTCATCTTTGCAATAATTATTATTATCCTAGTCTATTAGGCTAGCTGGTAATCAACTAATAAGGCTGAAACTTAAGGATAAGGTGGTTTAATCTAGCATTCTCTATAATAGGTCTCTCAAGCAATCCGCGCTCTAAGACTTTGACTATGCCATCTACCCAATACGGCATTAGATCAGCCCTCGAAAAGGTCTATTCACTAGAAATGCTAAACATGTGTGTATTGAGAAAGTTATCTATGATGCCGCATCTAGTGGATTCTCCTCTTGGTATGCGAGACATATAGTCTGTCATATAATGCTACTGACCCTTGCATACAACCATAGAGAAATCAAATTTGAGAAGAAGAAGCAATCACCTAGCTATGTATCTTGTAGCACAAGTTTTGTTCACTAGATAAAGCAAGGCTTGATGGTCAACAAATAAAACGAATGGAGTATCCAAAAGATAATGACAAAACTTCTTTAGAGTGAATACCATGGCTAGGCATTCCCTTTCCGTTATGGAGTAACTCATCTTTATATTCATGAGAGTTGTCTATTTAGCAAAGCTCATAAGATAATCAAGATTATATTTACTAGGTTGACAAAAAACAACCCTCACGGCAAACTTACAGGCATCAATGTACACGTGGAATGTTATATTCCAATCTAGTGCTTGTAGAATTGGTGAAGTCATAAGAGCCTTTTTTAGTTTCTTGTAGGCGCATTGATATTCCTCCATCCACTCAAATATGGTCAGCAATTTGTAAAGGGTCCTAGAAATCAATGCATAGTTCAAAACAAACCACTGATAATACCCTATGTGTCCCAACAAGCACTAAACTCTCTTATAGTTTGTGGGTGGTGGTAGGTTGACAATGACTCTGACTTTGGAGAAGTCGATGGCAATGTCGTTCTTAGACACCACGTGCCCTGGCATACATCCATGCTTCACCCACAACTAGCATTTCAAGGGGTTCAAGGAGAGGATATATAGTCTACACTACTCAAGGACTATGCAAAGTCTATCTAGGTGTTCCTCTAGCTATAGTCAATGCTTAGATCATCAACAAACACCTCCAATTATGGTCAAAACATGTCTTTGAATGTGGTACACATGAGGTGCTAAAAGGTAGTTGGTGCATTTGTGAGCCCAAATGGCATGACTATGTAGGCAAACATGCCCCATGCCATCCCAAATCCTATCTTATGCCTATCATTGGGGTGTACCTACACCTAGTTATAACCTAAGAGGCCATCCAAAAAATTGTAGGAATCTTTTTTGGCTACTCTTTCAAACATGTACTCCGTGTAGGGCACTGGATAGTTATCTCTCTTCATTTTAGACCTTTTTATAATTCACACATACTCAAACCTTTCTGTTCTTCTTCAAGACAATCACCATGGGCAATACGCAGTCCCTATGCTTGATTTTGTAGATGAATCTAGCCTTCAACAAATTATCTATCTCCTCCTTGATAGCATATTTTTAATTTTCTTTCTGCTTTCTTTGCATTGGGTTTAACAATGATGGACCATCTAATTAGATGGGTCTGCACATCTACACTTAGCATATCGATGGTCATTATGACTCTTACATGGCACTAACTTATCACTTATTATATTTGGTTTATTACAACTATTTACAATATAGAACCTCATTGTTTTGAGAGAGAGAGAGAGAGAGAGAGAGAGAGAGAGAGCTTAATATATGGCTCATGACTATAGTTTTTAATACAACACCATCCAAATGTGTCATGCCTTGAAGGTGGAAAAAGACAAGAGGAGAGAGAGGTAAAGAACCCAAGAGCATGTCACACACAAAAGCAATGGAGTCTTGAGAACAAAGAGAGATAGGGATGAAATATTATTCTTCTTCTTTCTTTTTCTTCCACACAAAAAAACTAAGTGTACAACATGGTAAAAGACTAATATAAAAATACCATATGTATGTACACACAATCATTAAGTGTGAACCTACTAAGGAAAGAAGAGGTGGCACAATAAATGTTCCATAACCAAGGGTGGACTATGTGGATATATTCCAACTATAGAATCACTAGTGTATCGTCATGTTGATCACATGAGATGCCAATAAGTAATATCCTACCACATCATCAAAGTGCATAGTGAATGCTAGGTCATGTAGAGCTTGGTATCTCAATACCCCCCCTTGAGCTCAACATTAGCTCATCAACTCCAAGTCTCTTGAAGCATTGAACCTTCTCAGCTTCCAAGGCTTTGGAAAAAATGTCAATAGCTTGATCCTCTGCAAACCAAGTGAATATCACCTACCAGAACATGCTCCCAAATAAAATGGTAATGGATCTCTATATGTTTAGTCAGCACACGATACATTGGGTTTCTAACTAATTAAATGTTACTAAGGTTATCACAATAAATGATAATCTTCTCATCCACCTACATCCCTAGATCACTAGGTAGCTTATGTAACCAAGCTACCTCACATGCTGCAATCACAATACCTCTGTACTCTGCCTCTATAAGTACTAGAGAAGGAAACTATCAACTCTTTCTTGTTGCTCCAACTAACAACATCATTGCCAATGGAAGATAAAAAACTGCTAGTAGATCTGGGCAGGGAAGGGGGATGGGGGGTCACTATGTATAAAAATGTGTGTAACGTGAGTTCAAAAAAAGGAAATATAAAAATACATAGGCTTATAGATGTACATTTATAGAAGAAAATATTTTAAAACCAATAAATCAATTCATAAAAGGGGTCTTTATATTGAACATGTAATGTTTTTACAAAAGGGTATTATTTAAGCATAAAATTGGCTAGATCTTTAACAAAAGGATATGATGAACCTTAACGAGTAAACATAGTATCCCTAATCTTTAGGATATTATGCTCTCTCTCTCTCTCTCTCATATAAGAGCTGGAGGATGAGTTAAAAGACCTAACATTGAAGAGACATTATCTAAAGTGGTCAATCACTTGGACTTAGATTTCATAAAGCCAACCCACAAGAAGAGAAAGAGTGATTGTTACATTATTTTGTGGAGTTGCATAAGTGTTGCATGCTCTCTCACTACAGGATACAAGCCTCATATCGACGTTCAAAGAGACGAAAATGTTCATTAAAAAATTTTCCCCCGTTGTCACAAAGAACGCTGGTATTAGCAATGTCATAGAACAGTTTCTATTAGCATCGCTATATACATCACTATCAGCTGATACACATGCAAATAGAGTTGCATATAGCGATGATTTGGGACACTAATAGTGACTTGTGTAGTAAATTTCTGACACTAATAGCGACGGTTACAAGGAAAAAAAATTGTGGTAGGGCAGCACAAATAGCACTATGTGCTTTATTTGGGCCATAAAAAAAAGAGTTACAGTAAAGTGTACAATGCTCATCTCCATGAAGGCAAAGTGTACTTGAGTCCATAAGACTGATACATAAAATAAATACAAAATCGCGTAATGAAAGCAACGGTACAAACATGGCAAGATAGAAAGGACGCTAATAAGATAGTGCGTAAAAAATGGCTATCTAAATCACATGACCAAAAACGAAGAGGATGTGCACTCCACGGATCCAAGGGGGAGCTATAGATCCTCGCCATTTGAAACCTCAACCTCCCACCGCAAAGGAGCATCAAATAGACTTTGCAAAAAAAGAAACAACTACACATCATTCCACCATACAATAATGCATTTTAATTAAAATTAGTAGCTATGCACAAGAAAGATGAGTAACTTACTAGGCCGCCGCATCCATACAATCGGTCAATCAATGCAGTGACATCGTGTCTCTTTGCATATCAAGTCTCTAGGCCAGTGGGATTGCAGTTTGTAATGGAGTGTTGCAAAGAAAACAAAATACAACAGTTAGAAACACGATTGTCAGTACAAGGGATATTACAAAAAAATAAGCAAGCACAACAAAATAAAAACTTACAAAGTCCTCCAGATAAGTCTTGTTGCCACCATTTCCAAGATGATGGACCACTCCTTCCTCCAGTCGTGCCCTTGCTGCCACGCGTTGTTGTTTCCAATGTCTTGGAGAATCTGTAGCCTCTTCCCTGAGTCGACGCCAGTCATCTGCGTCTAGCCACTCGGGCTTTGAGGCCCCATTCATAAGTGCCTTGCATGCATCTGATTGTCTCTGTGATATGTATGCACGTATACAGTCCATCATCCAACCTGTGGAAAACCTATTTGCTGCAGCGGGTACCAGAAACTCCTCATGCAAGGATGCTACTATGTAGTCATTTCCCCCTCCGGTATATTCTTCCAATGATCCAAGTCGTTGTGCCAAAAAACTTGTTGGCACAACTCTTTCATACGAGCTATCACCCTCCTCCCCTCATCATTCATGATGATGGCTCATGTTCTATCATGTACAAGGTATCCATATCCCTCTAGGTTATGCCTAAGATGTGTCCTCTCCACCTGTGACCACGCTCCTAGGTATATCCAAGAGACCCTTGTACATCTTTTGTACCTACAAGGGTAGTATCTCTCAAAGTAGCACCCATAGGGGTGCCACTTACGGACAACTGAGCAAAAGTTGGAGTGACTAGAGTAGACTCCCCACATGTGTGACAAATCCCATAGGTGACACATCATGATGAGACGGAGACAATGCATCGGTACCTCCACAACAACCACCTGACCCACACTCTCTCAAACCTGCCCGAGAGCGAGGAGTAGCATCTGTATCCCGAGCCGATCATGGGCTCACTGCATCCACATCTTCACAGCATCCCCCAAAACCACTTCTTCTGTCCTGACCTAAGTCTAGAGTATCGACCTCGTCTATTAGAAACTCAAGCAGTAGAGTGCATTGAAGTATGTCTAACACAGAACCACTTGATGGTTTCCGAGATAGCTCTTCGTCTGCCATATCTCTGAATCGAGCCATCTGATATAGAGATATACATGTGAAGATCTCATCTAGCTCCTCGTCACTCATCCCTCGACTCATCGTGCGGATCCAAATATCCACAAAGGTCACCTGCATAGATAAAAATTGATGTTAGCATAATCAATATAAATCAAGCAACGCACTATAATATAAATCTTTAAAAACTGATCTTACTTAAAACGCATATCTTATGTACCTTTATAAGCGATTTGTCAACAAATTAAGTAGGTGGATCCTCTAAGTATGAAGTACCCTATGGTTCCATGTCAATCTCCTGACACAATTTCGCATACACTGGAAGGTCAATAGATAGGTCACCACAAAAGGATGAGACAACCTTGTTCTCAAAGAATTCTAGGACTCCTGTATTTCCATCATTGTTACCCAATTCTGGCTCCTCTACATGCTCCAAGCTTTCGGCGGCCTCCACCCCTTGCAATATTGACCCCTCTATTTGCATACTATCCTCATCTATGCTAGGAACATTGCTTTGATCATATACTCTTGCACGTCGGAGAGCTAAAGACACAACATACCACCATCGAGGTTGTTGGGGGTTTTGATAGAAAATTATATGTTCAAAATCACATACAAAAGATATTTGGCTTTTGTGACATGTCGATGGTATTGGGGGTTTTGATAGAAAATTACATGTTCAAAATCACATACAAGAGAGATTTGACTTTTGTGACCTATACATGTCGTAATAAAATTTTTAAAAACATGAGTTTATGCACCTGTTAAGAATGGATCAGAAATACAAACCTGTCGCACAAATCTATCTATCTTTTTTCAGAATCTATTTCGAGAAATCCAGATGAACCTCATCGAATTGTTGCCCCAGCTCCTTCAAGTACACTTTGAACCACTACACATCGAATAGGATCATGGAGAAGCTATAGTAATCCACCATGATAATGCTTTGCAATTTCCTAGAATACTCCATCTCATCTATAACAGTGTTTGGATCCGTTGCTTATCGTTGGCTCTCTTGCTCCAACTTTTCCATGATACCACAATCTGTTGTGGAGCACATTTTGTCAATACACTCCACGTGAAAATGCCGCTCGCATGACCACGGCCCCATTGTATATTTTGTATTGTACATTGAAACAGTCAATTAGTTGTCGCATATAAAATCTAAATACGACAAACCCTAAGCACATTGTCAAGTGTTTTTCTCAAAACTGAAAATCCCTAGTCAAATTGTAGTTAGGTTTGATTTCTGCTAGCTTAGCTGTTTGCATGACAATTTGCTTTGTCATTTCGTAATTGGATTTCTTGTGTTTGTCTAGCTTTGGATTTGTTTCAGTCATTTTGTTTGATTTGTTGAGTGTGAAACTTGATAGCCTTCGTCGAGCTTGGTATTTTTTGGACAAATTGAAGCTGGAGTTTGCTATTAGCTACCGAACATTGTGGAGCAAGGATACGTTTTCTTAACGAGACTCTTACACATCACATGGATAATGGGCTCACGAGCACTTCACGTTGCACTTGTTGATGCACTGCACTCGGGGGCCGTCTCATGTTCTTATCAAATACTTTCATACCATGGGTTGGGATTAAAAACGTTTTACACTATCATTGAGCACTTGCACGGCATGAGGTCCACTATACCTATTGATCTAAGAAAATCACAAAAAAATATTTATGTAACACTTTATTGATTTTTTGTACATTTGGAGGTTTGAAATAAAGAAGAGGGTGGGAACAACCTCTTGGAAAATCCAAGAGATCACTCGATGGAACTATTTCATGGACCGGTTTACCAAGGGGGGGTGAAGAGTAAAGTTCAATGGAGGAAGGTGAAGGGAAAATGTGTAATGTGAAAAGAAAAGACATGAAATGGATTTGGAGCCATCCAAAGGGCATGTGAGGCTCATAATGTCATGGCTTTGGAGCCTTATGATAATTCAAACAAATGGGACCCTTCTTGGAAGCATTAGTGGAAGAAAAATCAAGCACATGATTTTGTAAGATTTTTTAAAAATACTTTCACTTTGATCCAAAAAAACGTTTCAACATGAAAGTTGTAGCCCGTGAGCTGAAGTTTTGGGATGGTATTTTTTTATAATTTTTTGGGGCTATGAGTGGGGAGATATGGCCAAAATGGTGGATGCCAACTTTTTCCAACTATGGTGGAGACCACCTCCCAATTTTATACACACACCACACTTTCTTCCCACACTTAACACTTCTATAAAACATCATTCATTAGACTCCCAAACCTTTTCCCTCTCTTATCCTCTCTCTCATGCTAATAAACTATTAGAATTTTCCTCCTAAATCACCCTCAAATCATCCTTAATTGTAGTAGTAATATATGAATTCTCACTACTCTCTCTCCATTATTGCTAGATATGATCTTATTTTATGAAGATTCTCTATATTTTTTTATAGGAGAGCTCTTGGACTCAAGCTATGGGGGGGAGAATGGAGACAACTCACCTATGATGGAAGTTGATTAAGTACAAAATTGGTCAATAAAACATCTAGATGGAGCTTCTACATTGGTGGAACCACCTTAATGTAGCTTTAGTGGTGTTAATTTCTATTCTATATTAACCTCCTCCCTAAACACCCTCAAGGCCTATATAAAGAGGCATTCTTCTTTGTAATTTGAAAGAGAGAGCCAAGAGGCCTTCTTCAGCCCTATTGAGCCTTTCCAATTCTCTCTTATGAGCTCATGCAGTTCATTTCCTTACTATAGCTTATGCATGCTCTATAGTGTAATAAGCCCATGCTATTGCTGTCCATATTGTGTATACTGGTTATGTCTTGAGGGTTCTCCATCTCTTCTGCCCTCTTAAGTTTTATTGATTCATCTATTTTTTGTAGTTCTCTCTCTCTCTCTCTCTCTCTCTCTCTCTCTCTCTCTCTCTCTCTCTCTCTCTCAGTTTTCTTCTCTTCTCCCTCACAAGCTCCTCTCCCTCTTGCATAGCGTCCTAGTCTGCTCTTCCATGACAATGTGGTGCCCTTACCTCATTTACTTTGTGGTAGAAGGGAGTTGGGCATAGTATAGAGGCTGCCATACGGGATTTTCTTAGTCATAAATTGGTGCCTCCACTGAGGACATTATCATCCACAATTCTCTACCTCATGCGAGACGATACAACACATAATGGTGCATCCTCTACAACAAGTGCTCCAAGTGGCTCTTCTCCAACCCCTTCACCAACTCTTTTTTAAGTTGGGCACTGCATGCGCTCCATTTGATGAATACACATTTGTCCTTTCACCTTCTTCACCTTCTTCCCTGTCCTTCCATGGCTGCCAGCCACTTCTCTCTCCTCTTCTTGCCTTTCTCCCCCTCTCTAGGTCCCCTTCATTACAATAGCCAATCACATGAGATCTAGAGGATGTGAACTTTGTAGAATAGGTCTCAGTTTGTGAAATGATCAATCTTCTCTCTTATTTGTTTGTGACAAACAAAAGCACAACCATGCTTAGATTCACAAGAAAACCTTGTGCTCAAACCCCTTGCTTAAGCCATGTTCTTTTGACAAGTAGGTCCTTTACTTCTATGAAAGAAATTGCTTAACAACCCTTTACTTCCAAGAGATGAGTTTTCTCCTTGTTTTTGCAAGCCTTATGCTTGCATACATCAAGACCACGTATCAAAACCTCTTCTAAACCATCCAAAGTCAAATTTCTTTCCTTCAATACCAACCGCTAATGACTACCCAAAGTGATGAGAATAGTACCTCTATCAATTTTTAGGCATCATGCATCAATGTCAAAGAAGCAATTCAAATTCTATACCTATGCGACAAAGCTTCACTTTTAGCTCACACTCCTTGCTCTAGGAAAAGTATCTAATGAACATCAAACACTACTCTTATACTAGTTGAGAGGGAAACAAAGGTGGGATGTGAGGCAAAAGCTATGGAGTAAAAAATGTTTGAGAGGAAGAGAAGAATACAAGAGAGTTATATGTGTACAAAATGAATTGTGTCCTTATTCTTTGTTATCTTCACTTACATATGATTGTATAATGTGCAACTATATTAAGGATGTTTTCCTTTTAGCCATTGGACTTTATACCAATACAAATACATCATTATAATCTATGATCTAAGAGACCTGCCTAGGAAATGTGACATAACCACAAAAACAAATAGAAAACGATGATAGTGAGGAAGAGACGCTAATAACTTTAAAGATGAGAAATATAAAAAACCACATATTTAAGAATTTGGAAATTTTCATAAAGGTTGGGAATTCCTAATGTGATTAATATTTAGACACATGGTCAAATCTTATCCCCTTCAACCCTTCGATACTATATAATAAATCCTTCCAAGTCCCACTTTCCAATATGGGATTAAGGTTTAGCCACTTGGTCAAATCTTTACTCCTTATTGAAAAGTGGAACTTGGTAGATTTCCAAATTCTCTAATACGGTATTAAAAGATGAAAATTCAAAAAAATCAATCCAATTCTAGCAAAAAGTTTCATATTTCACATTAAGGATCAAAGGAAAGGAAGAGATAAAGGATAAGAGAAAGAAAACTTTGATTCCAAGTAAGACTAAGAAGATGGATATACTAGGTATTAGGACCTTGAGCCCTTGGAAAACAAGAAGAAAGAGGGGAAATCCTTGAAGTTTAAAGAGAAAAAAAGAGTGATAGAAATAGAAGATACCATAGATGAGAAGACATTGGAGTGGCCCCTTATGGAAGTTTTAGTGTACCTATGATTGATGTGAGATAAAGGGTTGTTCAAGGAACCTAATGGATTGGCAAAGATGGTTGAGTCTCAATCTCATTTCAAGACTTTTAAGAAGAATCTTCACAGGATGAATATGGGTTTTCTATGGAAGGAGAGAAGACCCTATGAAAGAAAGAGATTAAAAGTGATAAAGAGAAAGGTGAAAGTAGTGAAAAAGTTGGAGAACAAAATATTCATTCTTATTAGGATGCTACATTTGTAAGCATGAAAGCTATGCTGCTAGAGAGTAAGAGAGTCTCTTTTTGAAATAAAACAAGGGAGTTCTAAAATTGTGTGGTCTTAGAGTTTAGACCCTTATGAAAAGAGTGCTGTGAGAGGAATGAAGAATGTGGAAGATAATTGTAAATCTTCTCAATGAAACCCTAGGAAACTTGGGAGAAAATTTGTTAGAATGAGAGGAGATATTACGACATTTCTTGTTGAAAAGAATTCTAATAGAAATGGAGTTTTCTCTCCAAATTGACACATTTAGACTAGTGAGAGGATATGGGATGAGTCTAGACTGTTTTCATGCAATGAGAGCTAAGAAAAGAGGTATGCTTTTACTTTATTTATGACCTTCTGTATCCTTGCCATTTACTACAAGGTACAGGTACAAAGGATGATAAGTACATCAAAAGAATGCTACATGGGAGATGCTTGCACAGATCATAGGACCATTAATGAAGATGATGTGTGCTCCATGAGTCCAAGTGTCTACTATAGATCCTCACCATCTAAAAGCTCATCCCGATACAAATGAGCATTGAATAGACTTAGAAAAATGAACAACTAGACAATTAGTTCTATCCATAATGCATCATTAAGAAAACTAGTGACTACCGGATAAGAAAGAAGATTGAGTTACTGAGCCGCCACACGCATACAATCTATCAATAAGTGCAATGCCACCATGTCTCTCTACATATCAAGTCTCCAAACTTGTGGGATTGTGGTTTGTGATGGAGTGTTGTAAAGAAAATAGAATAGCATTGTTATAAATATGATTGTTAGTACAAGTGGCATTTCAGATAAGAAGTTAAGAAGAACTAAAAGAAAACTTACAAAGTCCTTTAGATAAGTCTTGTGGCCGCCACTCCCTAGATGATGCACAACCCTTGCCTCCAATCGTGCCCTCACCGCCTCCCATTATTGTCACCATTGTCTAGAGAACTTGTGGCCACCTCCTTGAGTCTCCACCAATCCTCTGTGTCTAGCCACTCAAGCTTTGAGGCACCACTCTTAATTACATCGCGTGTGTTTGATCATGCATATGACATGTATGCACACATACACTTCATCATCCACCTAGTGAACAACCTTTCTGCTGCCGTAGGTACTAGAAACTCCTCATGCAAGGATGCTATACATAATCCTTGCTCCCCTTGGGTATATTATTCTAATGGTCCAAAACATTGTGCCTAGATACTTGTTGGCACAACCCTCTCATACAAGACATCACCCTCCTCCCCTCATCATTCATGATTACATCACCTGCTCTATCATCTACGAGGTAGTCATACCCTATTGGCATATATCTAAGGTGTGGTCTTACAACCACGCTATTGGGCATAACAATGAGACCCCTATATGATTGTCATGCCTACAGGGGTAATATCTCTCGAAGTAGCACCCATAGGGGTGTAACCTACAAACGACCGAGTAAAACTTAGAGTCACAATAGTAGATGTCCCTATTGGCATGAAAAATCCTGGAGGGGACAAGTATCCACCAAATCGACAAAACGGAGACACTGCATCGGTTCCTCCACAACACCCACCTAAGAAACCCTCTCTCGGTATGAGAGTAAGGAGTAGCGACCCTCTCTAGAATTGACCATGGGCTCGGAGCATTCACATCTCTGCAACACCTCCCAAAACCACTCCCTCCATTCAAGAGCCCACTCTAGAGTGTGAACCTCGTCTGCTGGAAATCAAAACATCAAAGCGTACTAAAGTAGACCTCATAGAATAGCCTAATGATGTCTGTGTGACAGCTCTTGGTCCACTATATCTCTAAATCAGACCATCTAATATGGAGACATACATGTGAATATCTCCAACTCCTCGTCGGTCATCCCTCGACTCATCATCTTGCTCTCTGGGTATCATCAGAGGTAACCTGCACAGTCAGAAAATGATGTTAGCATAATCAATATAAAGATTTAGGTAAAGTAAAATAATATAACTCTGAAAAAAAATACTACTAATTAAAAAACATATACCAAAGTATCCTTAAAAGAGAATCATTAACGAATTGAGTAAGTGGATGCAAATATGACTCGGCCTATGGTCCCATGTCAATCTCTTGGCATAACTCGACATACACTAGAAGGTCTATAGATAGGTCACCATAGAAAGATGAGTCCACTTCATTCTCAAAAAATTCTTGGCCTTTTGTCTCTTGATCTATGTTACCCATGCGTGTCTCCCCAACACGCTCCAAGCCCTCTTTGCCCTCCACCCTCCACAATATATTGACCCCTCCACCTACATGCTCTCCTTGTCTACGCTAGGAACTTTGCTTTTATGATACACTTGCACACTCCGAGAAGTTGATGGCATAACATACTATATTCAATATGACATATAAGAGTGAATCAATATTTGTAGTTATTTCGTGTCATGGAAAAACTAAAAAGATAGGTCATGTACATGTTCACAATGACGCAATAGGAAAAACATATCATGCAAATCTATTCATCTTTTCTCAGAATCTATTTTCAAAAATCCAAATGGACCTCACATTGAATGGTTCCCTAGCTCCTTCCAACACCACTTTAAACCACTATACATCAAATATGATCATGGAAAAGCTACAGTAATCCACTAAGATAATACTCTGCAAGTTTTTAAAATAGTCCATCTCATCTATCATGGTATTTGAATCCATGGCTTGCCATTGGCTCTCTTGCTCAAACGTTTCCATGACACCACAATATGTTATTTGTGGAGCGCATTTTATCGATGTGCTCAATAGAAAATATCACCTGCACAACCACACCACATTGTACATCGAAACGGCTAGATTAGTTGTTGTGCATGAAATCTAGATACAATAGCAAATGTAGCATGCAATCACCTCCAGCTTATATCCCCTTAAGAATTTCCACTCCTTAGTAGAGACCACTACCCCTTCGTGAGAAACTGCAATCAAAGATCCATGTAACCACTGCATAGACATAAACCGTGGCCTCTTCTCCATACCCTCAGGATATTGAATCGATTGATTGCATGTATTGCATCCAAATTTTGATCGCGCTTCTTCTCAGTCTTTTTTGGCCTACTCATACGTAGCAAGCAACACTTCTCTATGGATGCATGATGCAAAATATATAAAAACAATTCACTTTTTCCTCCACAGCAGTATCCATCCTTTTTGATACTCCATTTCCAACCATCACATCTTTGGTCAGTCTATCATTGTCCTTCAGCGACCATAGCATATTGTTGTCTCAATCCACCATCAGTAGCCACTTTGAAATATGCACTAGTGTCTCTGACACTAGCCAACCTTCAGCCATGATACCTTTTTGCTAAGCTCATTGTTGCACAAAGCCCTTCAGTGTTTTCATGAAGCACTCCAAGAAGAACATCCATCATGTATAGACAAGTCCTGCAATCTTCACTTCATCTAGGAGATGCACTAGGAAGTGAGTTCGTATCAAGAGCATGCTTGTGGGTAAGTATTTCTCAAAGAGATAGATCATCTCCACCACTCCTTGCCTTGTGGATTCAATAGAGAATTACTTGATCTCCTTCTTCAAGATCCATTGCAGTAAATTTGACAACCTATAAATTGCCTCGCGTATTTTTGGAGTAAGACACCCTTGAATCGTGATTAGGAGTACAAACTGTCACAAATGGAAAAGCATTATAAACATCAAGTACACACTAAATAGTGAAATATTGAGGCTACTTGCAACCAACATCAAGACAAACCTGACATATCTTATGCTAATCATAGGATTTCAACCTTGTCATCTCTAGAGAAAGTAAACTTGAGGAAATGCATCATACCCGTTGGGGTGCGAATAGACCTAATAATTTTCTTCATGATGCACTCTTCTTTAGTGGACAGGATGGCCCAAGGAGTGCGAGGTAGTTGTAAGCGACCATCGGTGCGCTTGATTGTGGTGAAAGTGCCTCCATGATGTTGAGAAACACGGATCTAGAGCATGGCTATGGTGGTTCAAAGACGGGAAGAAGACTCATGTAGACATAGACTCAGACACTGACTGTCACACAAGTGAATTAGGTTTCAAGATTGAGACTTGAACTCATAAACGCAATCTTGTGTGTGGACAATGACACTGACACTTTACTGAAAAGAAAAGAGTACTATCATTCCATTAAGAAAAGGAAGCAAGTACAATGCTTTATAGGAAAGTAGGAAACTGCAATAGGCACCACTGTGCATATGGCATAGGTAAGCCTGCATGTCCTTGGCCCTGAAGCTCCATACAAAGAGGCTGTTAGTGAGTGTGATTGCTGAATCTCAACACCCCTCCTCAATCACAACTAGAAAGGCACAAAGTGTGTAGAGGCTATAATGAGAACCACCTACAAAGTGTGGGCACACCACAAACATGGTAGACACCAGAGGCTGTCGCAGAAAAGGCTAAGTGTGGGCACCAAAACATGATGGACATCCAGAGGCTGTAACAGGGGCCCCACAAAGTGTACAGGGACTATAGTGCCAAGTTATATGAGGAGTTTACAAAGCTTATGGCAAGAAGCATTAGGGCTAGGAAATACAAGGCTTTTAAAATAGTCTATCAAAGTAATGAGAGTAGAAGGACTGATGAGGCTTGTACTTCCGATCCTGGTGGTCTTCATCTTCATCTTCATCTTCATCTTTTGGTCCATGGTCTTCTTCTTCTTTCACAGCTGCAAGGTAGGCCTTTTGGGACCTCTTCCTAGCATGATAGAACTTCTTAGTGTGTGCGGTCCTTTTGCAAAAGTCATAGAAGAGCGGTTCCTTTTTACCTTTGTATCTGTTGTTTACATATAACATTTGCTCATACTTTGAAGTGCTAGGCTTTTAAGTTTCTTTTCATCCTCTAGTAGAGAGGCTTTAATATTAACAAGTTGAGGATCAGGCATATTGGTTAGAGTGGTTGATACATTATCATAGGTAGGAGGCAGAGTTTTTAACAAGACACCAATACAAACATCTTCATCCATTTTTAGCTTTATCCCTGCAAGTTGGGTTAGGAGACTTTCCATGTAATTTAGATGGGATTCTAGGGATGTATGAGGCTTCATATCAAGTTGGAAAAATTCAATCAATAGACATACTTAGATGACTTTGACTATGCGCCAAATAAGGTATCCAATTTGTCCCAAGTGTCATGGGACGTGTCACAGGCATCCACATGATGGATGTAGCTGTCATCCAATTCCAGCTTAACGATAGCTTGTGCCTTGTCATCATTCTTTTCTTTGCCATTTGTGATGGTCCGCATCTCGAGGTTTCTTTTCTTTGCCATTTGTGATGGCCCAGAGACCCTTCTTCATCAGGATGAGCTTGATGCGGGTTTGCCAGGTGTGAAACCCGACTCCCTTGAATCGAGCATTTGGAGAGTCTTTTCCCATGTTGGATGGTTGGAGTAGTAGAAAATCAGCTCCAAGATTCTCAGATTTTACAATTGAAAGAGCAGATTACAATGTGTCAAGAGACACAAGTAATGGTAGTGTGAAAACACACTATGTAGAGACTTGATGTTGAGCTTGAATATTCCTTGCTCGGGGTCGTCGATCCTTCTTCAATCTTCTCAGGTCATTCCCCTCCTTGATTTGGTGTTGGGATAGTAGATCAGAGTGGCAGTGGGTTGTTCCAGGTGGCAGGAGAGAGAAAATGATGAGATTTTTGAGCTTTGATGAAACTGGCTATGGCTGACAGTTTAGGGTTTCAGACAGGGGCCTGGTTTTTTGCAGATTGCAGGAGCTGTAGTTGATCATTTTGAAAACTTTTTATATAGAAATGAAGCTTAGTTCAAGCTCTTCAAAAGCCCTATCCTCCTTGTCAAGATTGCAGCATGTACAACGCGCGCAGAGTGGACGAATAGATCAGGCACAAATTTCATCAACAGCCACGAATTTCGACAATGCCGTGTTGGTTGATCAACAATGTGGACAATTTTTGTGCTAGGAGGGAACGCCCTAAGTAGAGGAAGATATTTCTAGAAGAGGATTCATGATGATATGCTCTATAAAGAGAGATATGAAGGCTCCATGGAGGGTATGTCCTGTAGGTCACAGTTGAAGACTATGGCAGTGACTGAGAATTTTCACAATGCTGAGCTCCAGATAGCCAAATGTCATGGATTGATGTGCTAAAGGGAAGCTTTATGAGTTGAGGAACACTTTTCCAGAAGGAAGCTCCAAGAGATTTGACCTATGGAGTGAGATATAAGCGACTCAATCTGACAAGGTGCTGCTGGCTATGGCTGCCATGGAAGCTCAAGTGAAGGTAGAGTTGGGAGATGAAGTCATGGGATGAAACTAAGCTGAACAGAGATTAATATGAGCTGAGAGAGAGCAAAGGAGAGCTAAGCCGAGCTGAGCCATGCCCGAGTGGGCTCTGATACCATGTTGAGAAACACGGATCTAGAGCATGGCTATGGTGGTTCAAAGACGGGAAGAAAACTCATGTAGACATAGACTCAGACACTGACTGTCATACAAGTGAATTAGGTTTCAAGATTGAGACTTGAACTCATAAACACAATCCTGTGTGTGGACAATGACACTAAAACTTTACTGGAAAGAAAAGAGTACTATCATTCCATTAAGAAAAGGAAGAAAGTACAATGCTTTATAGGAAAGTAGGAAACTGCAGTAGGCACCATTGTGCATATGGGATAGGTAAGCCTACATGTCCTTGGCCTTGAAGCTCCATACAAAGAGGCTTTTAGTGAGTGTAATTGCTGAATCTCAACACATCTTGCCTACTCTTTTAAATCCATTCGTGTCCCTATAGTGTCTCTCTTTCCTATGAGGTGGTCCCATAATAAGCTGCCCATATTCTTGAAAATATGCATGAGATCCAAAAAATGGTTGTTCTCTAAGTGGGTCCAATATGGCAACTCATAGAAAACCAAGAACTGCTGCATTTCACTTGGATGTGTCTCCTTGTGAACCATTTTTAACTCATACCAACTTTGGGCATTCATTAGTATGTTGGAGGTCATCCCAAAAAACCTTCCCTGAGTTCAAGACCCTCCAATAAGACAATGGCATGTCCTTGATATACCATCTTCTTTGCGATATGTGACCTTTGGAAGTCTAGCTGTGGCCCACACAATAGACATGCATAATAGCTTGAGGTAGCTAGACAAGTGATAACACACCTATCTAGTCCCACAAACTTGAATGAGCTATATTAGATATCACAAACTTGAACGAGACCACTTACTTGAGCACTCCTAAAATCCTAGAAAGTCATGCATGGTCTATATGAGAATGGATTATATATAAGCAGACTGTCAACCATCATAATTGCTCACATCTTCCACAACAACCCCCTCCTTCCACAAAATCTTGAGCTCATCAACTAATCCACAATGGTAGACCTTCATGTTCTTGACTTTGTAGCTCCCTAGAACAAGCAAGCTAAGTATCATGAGTCATTTTTTTGTAGAAAGCATGGCAGGATGTTGTAGCTAACAAGAACTACATGTCACACACTAAAAGAATTTGAGCAGAGACCAAATGGATTCACACCATCCATAGCAAGACCAAGCTAAAGATTCCTTAGCTCTCGTGCAAAGCTTGGAAAGGTGGAGTCAATGTGACTCCATGAATGTAAATCTACTAATATGAGTTGGACTCCAACTGTGGATCTATTTTGTGCATGCCACGTTGGTAGGTGAATTGGGTAGTTGACCTCTAACAACCCCCAAGACAACACACAAGACAAAGATCGAGGATCTCCCCTCAACAAAACCCATTAAACAACACCACTGAACACATGATCAAATATTTCTGATCACTCACTCCTCATTGAGATTTCAACTCAACACTTAAGTTATTCAAACCTTCAAGCTTAGAATAACCATTTTTAGAGATAATTTGATGCTCAAACAACCATGGTAGAGTCCCACAAAGCATGGTTTCCTCAATCAGTGCAAAATCAATTGTATATCCTTTTTGTTCCTCTCTTTTCAGAGTACACATAAATACAAACCAAAAAGCACAGATTACCAAAGCTTATATGTCAAAATTTCATGCCCATTCAACTACTATGAGCATTTCACTATTGTAGATATTCCATTAATGCAACAAAATAGAGTTTACATTGATATAGCAATGGATAATCATGATGAATTTCATGGGAAACCAAGTTGGTGACGTAGATGCTGTTGAATTCACATGTTTTCTCACAAAGCATAGGAATTACCTCATAGAGTATTACACAGAACAGTTCATAACTTTCTAAGTAGATCTTGGATTTCCAAGCTTTAGAAATGAAATTTGTATCCCTCTTTCCAATCTATAACTCCAGAACAACTTAGAGCCAAATTCTTTGATTTACTATCCAGAAACAGGTCTGCACATCCTGTAGTCCTAAATTTACTATTGATGTATATAGCAAACACAACTTTTTTATTCCAAAAGTACAAATTTGCAGATAGGAAGACCGTTTCTCTAATTTCGAATTGTCATTTCAACATAGCAGTAGGTATATCTTAGTATATCTTGCATTGATGAAGAGTTGTAGGAGCTTCAAACTTGATGAACTCTCATTCATCATTTTCATGGTTTTGTGGATTCTTCCAGATTTCCACTAACTCGAGTCCATGCATTCAACCCCTTCCCATAATATATATTCTCCACCACACATAACCAGTTTCAAGTGTATAGGCCCTTTATGTCCATTCTTATCTCTTGTACATGACGCCTCACACAAACAACTAGCACACATCACTCTCAACACGATGAAAAATAGCCCTTAGTTGTATTTCACTCATAACCATACCTGAGAACAGATCTATATACTATGTGCCCCATGTAGTAGTAAAAGAAATCAAGAAAAAAGGAAGACTCTTATTACCATCATATGAAATTTGAGATTTTGCATCAGCCCATCAACTTCAAGAGTCTTGCCATCTTGTTCCACAACTTTGATAACTTTAGCTTCATAGTCTCTTTCTTCTAAAAACTTGTTATTCTTCTTCTAAGCGTTAGATTTGTAAAAAGAAGGGAGCTGAGCGTAGTGACCCAAGGAGAACAGGGCATCGGCCTCAGGACCTGTCTCAGTACCTAAGAACCTACCAAGCCCTCGCAAGGCGACACTTAATCTTTTTTTAACGCTCACTTTTATTTTCGCTCCAACCTTCCTTAAATTCTTCTTTTCTAGCAAGATGCCACCCCTAGGAAGACAAGGCATCGACCCCGGATCTGACTCGTCCCCAGGAACCTACCAGGCCGTCGCAAGGCAATGGTCAACTGCTTATAAATTTTTGTTTCTTTTCTTTTCTTTGATAGGGGTTAGAATCCCTTTTTACACACCTTTGTATATTTTTTATTGTCTTTGAGATATTCAAGATTTCTTTCCTTTATCATCTTTATTTTCTTCTTCAGCAGGCTTCTCTAACTGCCTCACAACTAACAAGAACTCCTAGAACGGCTGCCTAGCAGACTAGCAGAACAGGGTCACTAGGACCCCCTTCCAAAACAGGTCTTTTGATGTCGGGCAATGTCTTTACAGGAGTCAACGACTATGCAGACCTCCCTCAAACATATTGAACCTAAACCTGGGACTTCATGCCTTGGACGCCGGTCCCCAACAAGAAACGAAAAAACCCCTTAACAAGTACACAAACACATATAGCATAACAACCACAGTACTCATAAAGGAGAGATATCACCTCGATAGGGCCACGAGAAGCTTCCATGCAATAAAAGGCTCCTTCCAAGCTCTTCTTCAAACCTATCTAGCACAAAACTAAAACAAGAAACCATTAACCGTACCTGCACTAAACAGACAACTGGCCCTCTTGGCCTAATGACATAAAGCACTTCACTACAAAACTTGATCGGCCCTCTTAGCCTAATGAGATCAAACAGAATAACACCTACCACTACAAGATATAGACCTTATACCGACGTTTAAAGCGACGAAAATACAAATAACAAAATTTTTCCCCATCGTTGCAAAAAGCGTCGTTATTGACGATGCCATAGAAACGTCGCTATTGGCGTCGCTATATGCGTCGCATTTATATGCGTCGCAAATGTGATGCATATAGCGACGCAACCAATAAATTTGTGACGCTCATAGCGAGGCCAATAGCAATGCGAGCAATAAATTTGCGACTCAAATAGCGACGGTAACAGGGAAAAAAAAAATTGTGTAGCACTGTGTGCTGTATGAGAGCCATACAAAATAGTTTCTGCACTACTGCATACAAAGCGCTTGCAAACAAAAAGAATGTCTACTGAAATCATAAAACTGATACATGAAATAAATACATGATCGCATAAAATGCGATTGGTACAATCATGAAAGGATATCACTAATACATAGAAAATGTCTACATAGATCAGGCGACTAAAAACTAAAGTTGTGTGAGATCCAAGGATCCAAGGGCGAGGTAGAAATCCTCGTCCCCCGAAAGCTCGTCCCGCCGCAAAGGAGTATCGAATGGATTCTGCAGAAAAAGAAACAACATATCAATCCACCATACAATAATGCATTCAAATATCTCATGGTAACTACGGACAAGAAAGATGAGTGACTTACAGGGCCGCCACGTCTATACAATCGGTCGATCAATGCATTGAGACCATGCCTCTCCTAAACAAGCAAAAAGGAAAGTGATTTAAACATTAAACAAGCAAAAGGGAGAGGGAGAGAGAGAATGCACTCTCCCTCTCCCTCTCCCTCCCTCTCCCTCTCTTTCTCTTTCTCTTTCTCTCCCTCTCCCTCTCCCTCTCCCTCTCTTTCTCTTTCTCTCCCTCTCTCTCCCTCTCCCTCTCTTTCTCTCCCTCTCTCTCCCTCTCCCTCTCTTTCTCTTTCATTTCCTCTCCTAAACAAGCAAAAGAGAGTGATTTAAACCTTAAACAAGCAAAAGAAAGAGAGAGGGAGACTCACCGATGAGATATGGCGAGTGTGGGGCAGCTCCTCTTCGCGATGAAGGCTCCTTCTCTCCTTCGCAAACAATGGCGGCGGCGGCGGTGGTGGAAAGTCTTCTTCCTCTCCTTCTCTCACGACGGTCGCTCTCTCCCTCGCTCTCGCTCTCAAAACTCACAATGGAGCAAATGCGAAATGAAAACCGCGCTCGGTTTCGGCCGTGTTTTTTCCTTGCGGCCCGTCGCTATTTGCATCGCAAATACGATGCAAATAGCGACGCCGCTATCCGCCGTCGCTAATCGGCATCGCTACTAGCTCAAATCCTTGTAGTGTACACATCCCTCCCTAAAAGAATCTAGATATACAATAATAGACTCCTTTCCAAGGAGGAAAAATAGGCTCACAGCCCTAAACTAAATGCATAAGATTATGACCCTTCCCTCCTGCATATATAGCAAGAGGTGTGTGCATAATATGTTGTCTAATCAACCTATGGGTCCAAGATAACAACGGTAGATTGGTCATGGCTACTCTTTGCATCACCCATATCAACCATCGTCTCCCATATATTGCATGCTCTAATAACAGACCCCACAAGCGATCGGGTCCTGTTTCATCATTGATCACAATATCCAAACTAGGACCACAATTAAAGAAGAGGTCTTCCTCATAAGCAAGATTTGCCAATGAATCCACAAACTGATTCGAGTAACGTGGAATCAGCTGAAAAGACACTCTCTCAAACTCTTCAAGTAGGGTCATCGCAGTTCGATGATACATACAAAGAATGGGATTCAGCACTGTGTACGTTCCATCTAGCTGATTCAGAATCAACTAGGAATCCCCTTTTACTAACAACCAACGAATATCACCTTGTTTGGCAATATGCAGTCCCATAATCAAGGCTTTATACTCTGCCATATTGTTAGTGAATCCTACCCCAAGATAAGCAGCTAATCTCATCGTAACTCTACGTGGGGATCTCTGATTACTACTCCAACACTCCCTTTTTTATTAGGGCCCCTGGACACTCTGTCAAAATATAATGTGTACGTCCACAATGGGTTTACACAGCCGCGGCCCCATCGTGAACTCCTCTATTCTTAATTATGGTAATCAAAGTTTAGCATGTTGAGAGGATGAACTGACGGCTCCATCCCACCTTCTTCATTGAACTCAACAGGGATACTCGTCAACAGTCGTAAGCAGTGATGGCAAAATACTTTGATCTCCCACACAAAAGTTCAGTCTTCTTGCTCAATCACTTTATATCCTTTACTTCACCAGATAAGTTTCCCCTGATGGTATCTCCTCTCTAGATGTGGGTGCTCCAAATAAGGAATTAACCGCCCCATCAACCAGCTTTAAAGTTCTTTTGCAGGTCTCAAATCATCCCCAGCATGGACCTGCAATGCATTTTCTTTGTATTAGCATACTTAGAAATAATAAGGTTTAATCTTATTAAGATTAACCTTATTTTTAAACTCTACTCCCTGTAGATCAGCTAATAGGGCCATAGACCTATTTTTCACTATCCTAACAATTTTGTAGGGGCCATCCCATTTAGTTTCCAACTTCCCTGGAAACAGCTCCCTACATGTATCATAATAGAGGACTAATTGCCCTTTTTTAAAGGTATATTTCTTTGCTCTAAGGTCATGCAACTGCTTCATCCGACGCTTGACTACCTCCTGGTGTAATAAGCTCTGGAACTTCAGCTCATCCAGCTGGGCTATGGTCATGAATGTTCAAAAAGAGAATCCTCATCTCCCAAAGAATGGTTAATTGCAAACCGTATGGTTGGCAAGTCAATCTCGAGGGGTAGCACACACTCTTTCCCATAAACCAATTTAAATGGAGTATGGCTGGTAGCTCGCTTGAACGTTGTATTGTACGCCCATACTGCCACATACAACTTCCTATCCCAGTCTCGTTTCTTCTCAGATACTATTTTAGACAAGATCCCCACAAGCTGCTTATTAGTACTTTCAACTTGCCCGTTTGCTTGCGGATTATAAGGGGTCGTTTTATTATGCTTGATTTGCCAAGCTTCAGTCAAGCTTTTGATCCCTTTGTTCAGAAAATGAGTGCCACGGTCTGACACTAATTCTTTCGGTGGACCAAAACGGCAGATAATCTGCTCTAAAAGGAAACTTGTAGTTTCTTTTGCTTTGTCCTACCTCATCGGCCGCACTTCTGACCATTTTGTAAAATAATCAGTTGCTACTATAATATACCTCTTCTGGGTAGTAGATGACGGGGTGATAGGACCCACAAAATCAATGCCCCACTTCTCAAATGGAAGGATAGCCATGATAGGCGTAAGTGGACGTTTCCTATTCTCTCTACTGTCATGCCTTTGACAGGTATCACATCTATTTACATACTCAAAAGAATCTTGGAAGATAGACGGCCACCAATATCCGGCTCTTAAATCTTTCTGCGCTGTCAACCGTCCTGCGAAGTGCCCTCCACATGCAGAGTCATGACACTCCTCCAAGATGAAAGGAACCTCGTCAGGCATCACACATCGGGGGTAGATATAATCAACACCTTGCCGATATAGTGTCCCTGCGATCAAGGAAAAATTCAATGCCTGTTGTTTTATTTTCCTCTTTTTGGACTTTGATAAACCAGCTCCCATCTCTCCTGTTGATAGATAATGCGTAATAGCAGCATACTAAGATGGGATAGAAGCTGTATCAATTTTAAACATTTCCTCAATATCACTTCCTTCAGCCAAAGTCTCTTTCGGCTCCTCGAAATCCACAAGGCATTCCACAATACCCTGCAACCTCGGTGGCTTACTCTTAATCTCATAATCGAACTCTTGCAAAGTGATTAACCACTTTGCCAAACGATCAGGCGGCTGTAGCTTGTTCATAAGCAATCTAAGCCCTTCCGCCTTCGTATAGAACACTACCTTTTCATAGAGGATGTAGTGCCTGAATTTCTTAGTCCCAAAGACCATCGCAAGACACAACTTCTCCATGTAGGTATAATTGATCTCTGAAATGCCCAATTTTCGACTAGCAAAAGCTATCGGATGATACCACTTTTCCTCCCAGATTTGGGCTAAATAGCAGCAGCTGATACTATGCATGGTGGCTGCTAAAAATATATAGAATACCTCACCTCTTTTAGGTGCTTTTAAAATGGGTGCTTTTACTAGTTCCTGCTTCACATCCTCGAAAGCTATCTTACAAGGGTCACTCCATTCAAATAGATAGCTAAAGGATAAAAAATTCGTTAATGGCAACGTCCTTTCTGCTAAGGCATTTATAAACCATCGATAGTACCCTATCGATGACAGAAAACTATGAACCTCTTTTGGAGTGCGTGGTGGACTCATAGCAACTATAACCTTGATCTTTTCAGGGTCAGTTGCTATCCCTACTGAAGTGACCACATGGCCTAGCAATAGCCCATAAGGTACTCCAAAGACACACTTCCGTGAGTTAAGAGCGATACAAAATTGTCTACAATGCTCAAAGCATTTTCTTAAGATAATCAACATCCTTTCCCTTATAGTGGCTGTCCCCAGGTCATCAATAAATACTTTCAACTCATCTGGGGAGATGTCACCAAAGGTCTTGTCTGCTGTTCGTTGCCATGATCCAGGTGCATTGCACAAACCAAAGGCCATCACATAGTATACAAAAGTACCAAATACAGTAATAAAAGTTGTTTTCAACTTGTCTTCCTCTGCAATTGTCATCTGGTTATATCCTGCAAAGCAATCCATAAATGAATATATTTCCTTACACGCTAATTGATCCAAAATCTTGTTAATAAACGGCAACGGGTAGTAATCTTTAACTGTCTGCTTATTCAGCTCTCTAAAATCTACACATAACCGAATCTGGTTGTTTTTATTCTTCCTGATAACAACTGGTGAACACCATTCTGTGTGTTGTACAGGAAAGATTAAACAAGCTTTCCTTAACTTTTGTAACTCCTCAAACAGACTGTCCCTTAATTCAAAAGGCATACGCCTTATTTTTTGACACACATGATGACTGCCTTCTTTTACAGGAATAGTATGAATAGCCAGGCTGGGAGGAATGCCTCTCAGCTCATCATAACTCCAAGCAAAGATATCGTGGAATTCTTGAATCAAGGACACATAGTCCTCCCTTTCTGCTGAACTGAGCATGGAACCTAATTTAATTGGCCGCGAATCATTCGGCGTGCCAAGGTCTAACTCAATCACATCTGCATCTCTTATCCTATCTTGCGGCTCTATCGGCTCATTTAGAGTTATCTAATAAATATCCTTTGTAGTGGACCGCTCTTTAGATTCATCACTAGATGATGTCTCACTACTAGATGGATCGTTGTCATCGTGTTAAGGGTTGAAGGTCGACCACCGGGGCTTTAGTGCAGAAGAGGAGTTTAGGATTCAAGGTTCAGGAAGGGAAAATAGATTGGGTTTTAATAAGATCCAGGATTTAGAAATGATTTAGGTTTGGAAGAAGAATTCAAGCTTTTTCTCTATGTATTTAGCATACATGAACGGAAGAAATGACTCTATCTTGATAACATCAAATGCCTCTGGATACATACATCATATCATAAAGGACATTTTCAGATTCTCAATTCAATTATGGATATCAAATGCAAGTTCTAATGGCTTTTATTTCAAGTACATAGATGGATTTCAACCCTTTGGAACAAGTATTATGTTGATAGACTCAAATGCATTCAAGATTTGGGCCAATGATACATGAAATGAATTGAAGAAGCATAACTTTAGCTTCAGCCCTATTTTAAAACATAAAATTCCAGCCCATAATCAAGCTCAAAATGAGTGCATAAACTCATGAAGAAGCTCCTCTAATCATTAATGAACAAATTCCTGATGAAAAGAGGTCATTTCCTTCCATTACAACCACATAAAACTCTTATTTGTTCATAAAAATGGACCATAACAGTGGGCTGACCTATTTATGACTGGTTATTTCAGCCCATAACAGCCCATATACCTTCAAAATCCTCACCCTTTGCTTGCCCCAAAGTCACTCAAGTACTTGGGTACAAGTCGGGCTTCATTGGACCAAGATTGAGGTAGACAAAATGAGAGAAGTCGTGCACAAGAGCAGGTTGAATACTTTTCTCTTAGATTTCCCTCTTTTATAGACTATTTCAACATGCATTTTCGTCAGAACAAATGGGCAGAGAAGTGGAGATCTCACCATGTTTACTCCTTCAGTTTATGGGCCTATTGATCTTCATTTTGCATGCTCCAAATCATGCACCATAGGTCTAGCTCTCTCGAGTTGTGCTTCAGACTGTGCAGCCTACATTTTGTGCCGAAAAATGCGGGTTGCTCCCTGCTCAGGTCTTGGCCACTTTTTGACCTACCCAGGTCACTTGCTGGTCACTTAAGTCTATTACTTCAGGTTCCATGTGAACCTAGTGGACTTTTGGCAACTTTTGGCATTTTTCTTGGGTTTTGACCATATTTTTACACCTGAATCAATGTGATTTATCCTGCAGACTGTCAATTACTTCCAGTTGACCAAGTTATAGGATCCCAAAGACTTATTTTTCATCAATATACATGGTATAACTGAAAATTATATGCTAAATACAAAAGAACTTGTGTAACTAAGTTGGTTATTGGATAACAATGTCTGAATTTTGTATGCAAATTCCTCATATAACTCCCAGTGAAGCTCTTCTGTGTTCATAAGAATCCCATGATTTATATTATGAACAGTAAACTCTTTGGCATTCACCCCTCCTAACCTGCACATCCTCCGGCATGTGCCATTTCATAAGATTACAGGTCAAGGAGGGTCTTCTTCTGATATAACTTCATCTTCATTCTCTAAGTCTTTTTCTTCCTGCATGTCTTCAAGTAGAGGGCTCATATCTAAGTCATCAAGTTTATAAGTTGAAGATTCTCTTCGTTTGAAGAGTTTGATTCGTTTCCCGGCTATTGGAATCTTAATCATGGTCCCATCCATTTCAGCCAAAGAGTAAGTAGCATTATTATGTACTACTTTTACAACATATGGTCCAAACCATCGCTTGGCTAACTTCCTATGAGCACTATATTGATTGTCCAGGTTGCTATCATAGATAAGAACCCAATCATTCTCTTGAATAGCTCTTGGACGGAGTGGATGATGCTTGTCAAACCTCTTCTTATTCTTTAATCTTGTTGTTTTCAGCCTTTCAATGGCTGTTTTGACATCTTCTGGCCTTCTTTTGAGTTGCCTTATGCGCAAAGACAACAACTCTTCTCTATTCATGCCTTCATCCCAAGGTAAGATACTCCATGTGACAATGGATTCCTCAATAGGCATAACAGGTGGCTGTCCATATATAAGTTCAGCTGGCATATATCCTATCACTGCATCATGGGTAGCTCTATCAACCCATAATGCGAATGATAGCATTTTAGGCCATTCCCTCATCTTTCCTTTGCATGATTTTGCTAAAGCTTTAAGAATTGGTTGATGACCTCTTTCACTCTTACCATTGCCTTCAGGGTTGTAGGCTGAAGTAAGAGATAACTTAATTCCCAATTGAGCAAAGAAATGGCGAGCCTCATTAGCATCCAATTCTCCTCTATCACCAGTTAGTTTAGCAACACATCCATACCTGCAAAATACTTCTTCAAGTAAAAATCTACAAACAGCATGAGTGGACTTTGTTGTCAAGGATTTTCCTTCCACTTGATTTGTGAGATCTTCTCTAGCAAGTACTAGATATCTCATGTTCCAAATTCCTGTAGGCATGGTTACTAAATCAATAACCCATCTATAGTGAATGGATAAAGGATAGGTAGGTTGAAGCCCATCTCTATGCTTTACCATAGAATACATTTGACAAACATGACAAGACTCAACAAAATGCTCAATGTCTTTATACATGTTTTGCCACCAAAATTTTTCTTTTATTTTGGCAAAAGTGCCCCATATGCCTCTATGACCAGCCAATAGGCTTTCATGAAATTCTTGCATGACCTGTCTTTGAGTCTTTTTGTCTCCTAAGACACGAACAGGCGCCCTTCCTTTCTTTTTCGCATGCCTCCAAAGGTAACCATCTTTAAGAAAAAAACCATAAGCTTTTCTCTTAATTCTCTTGAACTCTTCATTAGTCCAATTTTCCTTCTTTGTCATAGTGCTAAAAAATTGGCCAATTTTTAGCCAATCATCTGCATAATATTCTCCTTTAAAGTGTGAACAAACCATAACATAACATTGAACATGCTGTTTACTAGCTGTCCATTGTCCTTCTTTGGTTGTTTCATCCTTCCTTGCTGATGTAAAATTTGTTTTAGCAGCTGAACCTGTTGTACTTGCTGTAATTTTTGTTGTACCTGCATTTTTGACTGCTGAATCAACATTAGATTCAGTTATACTTGTTGTTTTCAGATTTGTACCTGCATTAACAGCATCATTTATAAACTCTGATTCTTCTTCATCCATCATTTCTTCTTTATCCCTATATCTGGCATGCGAAAGCATGTCAGCAACTGGATTATCTCTACCTGCAATATGTTTCAAATCAGGATTTAAGGATTTAATATAGGCTATCCATCTTAGCATGGCTATGTCGGGAGTGGAACAGTTGGCGATCATGCCCAAGAGTGGAAGGCAATTTGTTTCAACTATAACGTGTGCGCCGATGAAGTACTCCCTATCACATTTTAATGCAGTTACTACTCCCCAAAGTTCTCTTTTAATTTGAGCATACCTTCTTTGTCATTCATTAAGAACCTTTGCTCCAAAGCAGATTACATATCTGTTGCCTTCAAGGTCGTCTTGACCAGCTGCCCATCCTATTCCAATAGGACTTGTGTCCACTGTGAGAATAATGGGCTGTCCATTAGAGTAATTAGCCCTCTTTAAAGTGGGGGCTGAAATCAGCATTTTCTTGAGTTTTCGAATAGCCTGAGTGTGTTCTTTTTCCCATATAAACCTTTGACCCTTTCTTAAAAGTTGATAAAGACTTTCAGCAACATGAGAAAAATTTGGTATCCAAATAAGGTAGAAGACACATGCACCAAGAAATCTTCTCACTTCTTAAACATTTGTACATTCTTTCTACATTTTGCTGATAGCGTCTATTTTGGATGGAGAAGGCTTTCAGCCATATGGACCACACATATGTCCGACCACAAGGACTTCTTCGACTCCGAAAAAAGATTTAGCTCCTGAAAGAGTAAGATGGACTTCTTCTAATTTAGACAAGATTTGAGCACAATCATTAATATGATCAGAAACAAACTTTCGACATCCAAGTTAGTTGAGTTCTTCATTTTTCTCATGAACTTCACATCCTTTGATTGGAACATCATCAAGAAAAGGAAGAGTCAATTGAGGAATATAATCCCTCAATACTTTATGCATAGCATTCATCATGTGAGCTACTGAATTCGTAGCCCCTTGAGGTAGAGTACACATGCGGACTAGGCCAAGAGGCATCTTCATTGTGGTAATCTCTCGGCTTTCCAAAGCAAGCTGAAATTGGTCGTAGCCTGAATATAAATCTCCCATGGAATAGATTGCCTTTTCTGCAAAAGCTTCAGCAAACTCATCAACAATTGCCCCTCATCCAACATTTCTAATAGTGACTTTATTGACAGGTTGTAAATCTTGAATGAATCGCAAAGATCCATTCTTCTTAGGTACGGTAAACCATCGGTTGGAATATGGAGCTGAAGATGGCTCCAATATTCGCATTTTTGTCTTCTCATTTGGAAGTTCCAATAACTTAGGCAAATGAGCCCTTGGAACCGGAATTGGTTTAAGATTCCAAGGAACATGTGGGACCGTAAAAATCACCATTGGTGCCACAATGCTTGGATCTACACATCCAATTTCATGTGGCTGAAATGAAAAGGCTTTACCATGATTCTTTAACATCTGCATGAAGATTTGCTTTTCAGCCCTGACAAGAGGAAAGAGTCTTCACCAATTTTCAGCTTTTGTAGACTTTCCACTGTAAATTGGTGACCAATATCTTTAGGATCACGAAGGCTTGGCTATTTGCATACCCTTTTTGCCAGTCCTTCGCTTTCAGGTGGTAGAAGAGTTACTACGGGCTTGACCTTTTTATCAACTGTTTTATATTTTGTTTCTACTCTTAGTTCATCCTTGTTTGGCTATCCAAAAGCTTCATAATCTGCAAATTCTTGAATTATGTCATACATATCCGATGTACATACCTGTATGGTGGACTAATTTTCTGCTTGATTTTTTGCACGAACGGCTGTATAAATTTCAGCCATTGTATCATTATAATTCAGCCCATAAAATAGTCCTGAAATTTCTTTATCTTTAGGTAAAACATCAATTTGCTTTAGCTCTTGTTCCATATGACACAAATACTTTCTTTCAGCCCTGTTCATGGCTGAAAACTATTTATAACAGCCCACACTATTGGCTGTAAAAAGCTGCAAATCAAAGTTTTGGCCTTGCCTCCTGTATATGTGGAGGCAATTTTTTGTGACATGATGCACTACCATAGCCTCCACTTATAGCAGCGCTACCCGAAAACCCTTAAATTCTCGGGCATTAGGAGGAACAGGATGATCTCTCAATCGATCCCTATTCCGGTGGTATTTAACACAGACGGTTAGGAATTGGACAGCTTTGTGATTATCCTTACTTCTTATCCGAGCATATGATGAACCATCATCAAGAGCCTTTGTCTCTAAACGAAACTCAGAAATAAATGGTTGTCCAAGAATGATAGGATAGCTGTAGGAATCTTGAACAAAGAAATGAAATTCATCTTTTACATTACCAATAGTAACTTGTACATAAGGACATGCTGCATAGAGATCGCCAGAAGAGTTATTGGCTGCCTTCATGCGCCATCCTGGGTCCACATCAATGGGCCATCCACCATTCTCATAGAGACTTCTTGACATAACATTAATTTCCGAACCATGGTCTATAAGGGCAATGCATGGAGTTTCTTTTTCACCAATTTTAACAACAGTTTCAATAGTTGCCCTTGCCCAATGGGTATGGGAGTAGTGACTACTAGGAATAAAGTGAGCTTCACTTTCTTCTTGCATGTTGTGAAGAAGAGTCTCTTCCTTACGCATGGGCTGCACTTTAGATTGAGAAGTCCCCATCATAATGGCTTCTTCAGTTTCTATTTCATAAATGTATTCATCTTTGGCTTCTATGGCTGCAATCAATTCTTTGATTGCCTCCAATCGAATCCCTTGAGTTTTCAGCTTCTCTTCATCCTGCAAATACACTTGAAGTACTTGCAAAAAAGCATGTACAGATTCTTCGGTTTCCTCACCAACATATTGTCTTTTTCATTTAATTACATCAATTATTACATCATGAAATCCTCATTTTGCAATACCGAGAATTTCACCTAATGTAAATTCAATTCTACTTCCAAGAATCCTTTCTTCTAGGATATGTTTCAGATCTGTTGCAGTCTCTATGTCAGACTGCAACTTGTAACCAGGGTGTTTGCTTTTTCTTTTTCCTTCTGTCTTCTTTTCTTGAGGGGCATCTCCCATGTCAAACTCTGGCGACGGCGGATTTTTAGTAGCCTTTTGTTGGTCTGGTTTACTTCTTATTATGCGTTTAGTCGGTCCTGAAGAAGAAGGACCGAAAACATCTTCTTCTCTTCTTCTCTTTTCTTCTATCATGGCTTCTTGATTATTAATTTCAGCTAACCGAGCAAAAGCTGAAAATGAATCCAGAGGGTCGGACCAACGAGTTCTTCCTCGAATACATTGACTGACAGTGGTTAAATCATCTTTAGTTGCCTTGCCTTGCTCCATGCGTTCCAAGGCCTGCGTCCACACTTTAGATTTTGCATTAGTTTTACATGCTTTAACAATTTCATTAGTTGGCTCAATTTGCAGCCCATAAGTTGCAGCATCAACAACTGCATAGGCCGTTCTTGTTGCTAAATCCTCCAATCTTTTCTTCATGCCACCATTGCCGAAGTTTGGCTCAAGAGGAAGCCCGGTTTCGATTGCATGAATTTTACCATCCTTCCAAAAGACTAATTTTTGTGCTTCAGCTTCACGGAATGCACCGCACTCCCTCTTGTCATGCTGAAGGCTATCACACCAAATACAATGTCTTTTGAAGCCTTCTCGTACAAGCCTTTGGGCAGTTGACCGACCCCTTTCTTTTACTTTTACATCAAGCCTTTCCACTTTAGAATCAATCTCCGTTAGATTAAGATGGAGATCCCGCATGCTTTTAATTAGTTCGTCCATGACATCCTTCTTTGGAGATGGAACAACATAATTTCTTGGTTGCTCGGCCATAGAGACAGGAGGTCGAGAAACTGGAACAGGCTCCTTCATAGATTTAGTTGTTGCAGGGGTTGATCCCCATCTTAGGTGCAATCGCTCTCTTCGAGCAATCATATTAACTACTTCAGTGATATCACTCCAAGAGTCTTCAATCCCGTCTCAGAGTCAGGGTCTTCAAGTCCATCAGTTAATTTCTCCTGAAGAGAAGAATCTGCAGTCTTTAGAAATAATTCAATCTTTTGACTTTCCATACCTTGTTGGTCTCGTCAGGATCTAGTTGGGCAAATTTGCTTTCAAATTCTCGATGAAGAGCAGTGGTGGTTACACCCTTATTGGGCCTTTCGACCCATTCGGTGAAGAATTTCTTTGTCATAAGGCCAGAATCTTCAAGAAAAAATTCTTCTCGAAGATCCTTCTTGAACACAGTCCATCCTGCATCTTTTTGGAAAAGACCATGAATTCGGTCCTCGAGACCATGCACAGTCAGGCGGGCAAAATAACGGCTCCAGGCATGTTGAGGGACTCCAAAGAAGACCATCTTGTCTGTATAAAGGCGGATAAAAGAGGATACATTTTGCCCATTAAATTGCTTGAGCTCTTGTCCAACTGCTTCTAAGGCTTTAATGGCAGCAACATCAATCCGCTCTTCTTCTTGTCTTCGTTGTTGTTGCAATTGGAACTGCTGCTGAAATTGCAATTGTTGTTTTTGGCTTTCTTGCATTAGACAAACCAACTGTTGCAAGGCATCTCCTCCCGAACTTGATGATTCTCCCATTGGACTTCTTCTTTCGCAACAGACCTTCACGTCAGGTTCACCACTGTCATTGTGTTAAGGGTTGAAGGTCTACCACTGGGGCTTTAGTGCAGAAGAGGAGTTTAGGATTCAAGGTTCAGGAAGGGAAAATAGATTGATTTTTAATAAGATCCGGGATTTAGAAATGATTTAGGTTCGGAAGAAGAATTCAAGCTTTTTCTCTATGTATTTAGCATACATGAATGGAAGAAATAACTCTATCTTGATAACATCAAATGCCTCTGGATACATACATCATATCATAAAGGACATTTTCAAATTCTCAATTCAATTATGGATATCAAATGCAAGTTATAATGGCTTTTATTTCAAGTACATAGATGGATTTCAACCCTTTGGAACAAGTATTATGTTGATAGACTCAAATGCATTCAAGATTTGGGCCAATGATACATGAAATGAATTGAAGAAGCATAATTTTAGCTTCAGCCCTATTTTAAAACAGAAAATTCCAGCCCATAATCAAGCTCAAAATGAGTGCATAAACTCATGAAGAAGCTCCTCTAATCATTAATGAACAAATTCCTGATGAAAAGAGGTCATTTCCTTCCAGTACAACCACATAAAACTCTTGTTTGTTCATAAAAATGGACCATAACAGTGGGCTGCCCTATTTATGACTAGTTATTTCAGCCCATAACAGCCCATATACCTTCAAAATCCTCACCCTTTGCTTGCCCCAAAGACACTTAAGTACTTGAGTACACCAAGATTGAGGTAGACAAAATGAGAGAAGTCGTGCATAAGAGCAGGCTGAGTACATTTCTCTCAGATTTCTCTCTTTTATAGACTATTTCAACATGCATTTTCATCAGACCAAATGGGCAGAGAAGTGGAGATCTCACCATGTTTACTCCTTCAGTTTATGGGCCAATTGATCTTCATTTTGCATGCTCCAAATCATGCACCATAGCTCCAGCTCTCTCCACTTGTGCTTCAGACTGTGCAGCCCGCATTTTACGCCGAAAAATGCGGGCTGCTCCCTGCTCAGGCCCTGGCCACTTTTTGACCTACCCAGGTCACTTGCTAATCACTTAAGTCTATTACTTCAGGTCCCATGTGAACCTAGTGGCCTTTTGGCAACTTTTGGCATTTTTCTTGGGTTCTGACCATATTTTTGCACCTGAATCAATGTGATTTATCCTGCAGACTGTCAATTACTTCCAATTGACCAAGTTGTAGGTTCCCAAAGACTTATTTTTCATCAATATACATGGTATAACTCAAAATTATATGCTAAATACAAAAGAACTTGTGTAACTAAGTTGGTTATTGGATAACAATGTCTGAATTTTGTATGCAAATTCCTCATATAACTCCCAGTGAAGCTCTTCTGTGTTCATAAGAATCCCATGATTTATATTATGAACAGTAAACTCTTTGATATCGTCTGTTGTCTCTAATTCAGTAGAAGATAAAGGAGCTCTCTCACTTTGAGGAGACTTAGGGTAAGCATCGACTATTACTTGATTAGCACCTCTACCTAAAACCACTCAACCAGCGGGTATATCGACTTGACAGTCCGTTCGTAAGATCCAAGGTCTACCTAGCAACACTCGATAGCTAGGACGTCCCGCAAATCTTATCACCCTAAAGTCCAAGAAGCATTCTACACTTGCAACTGTAACATTGTAACGTGTCCACTAGCATCATCCAGGACACATCTTAGCAGTCCGTCGGGAAGGATGTCTAGAAAGCTCCGCCCGGCACTCCCATGGAATGTTACGAGATTTGCGATCTAGGGCTTCCCACGTCTGCCACGTAGTGGAAGTATTCTGGCCATTCCCACTTAGGATCGACCGGAATTAGGCTTTTCCTGATTGGTCATTACCTAACAGCAACTAGCGTTGGACCCAAGCGAACTACTTTACGCAGAAACGCCAGGTCCGAAGCGGATTCACGCTGCACTTGGTTCAAGGAGAATGGGAAATGAGAGGGACGCAAAGCTCAACCTCTCTGCCATAAGGCATAGTCCCATTCCATTCCCCTAAAACAGCGTAAATCGGTTAACACATCACTCTAGGTCAACGCTTTTGTTGTTCGTGTCCTTTGACGATCATCCCGCTATTCTTTGAGAAAAGTTCCCGGCTAACCGGGACCACCCAACTGTAGACCCATGGCCCATCCTCCGCACTTTCCTCGGTTTGTTTTAGTTATGTAATTATCTAACACATTAATTTGACATGTAACAATCAGCTTCTTTAATTAATTCGTTAAGCACTGGTTCCTTCACGTAATCTTATCACGTGACATAGAAAAACAATATCAAACAAGTTCTTTATTAACATATCATCATTTTTATCTTTGAAATACAAGGAGTTTCCGCCCATAACACCATATTGAGGAATATGGGAATTTCCCATAAGTTTGGGACATGTGGTCAAATCTTTGGATTTGTCATAACTTGAACACTATAACTCCAAATCAAGTGCTCTATAGCTCAATAGATTCCATTTTTCAAGTGCTTTCCAATGATAGGTCATATCATATGATTATGAGAGACTTATAGGCATGTTATCCGGGTTCCACCTTTTTAGTATTCAAAAAATGGAAATTGGGAGATTCCCAAACTCACTAATATTGTGTTCCATAGGCTTGTCCATAATTCGCCCGAAGGCTATCCATTAATCCACAGGGATCACTATTCCAAGCTTCCGCCCGTAAACTAGTATGCGGGCCTCGAGATCCAATCCGGAGTCACGTTAGCCTCTTGTGCAAGACCCGGAAGGTGTGGGATTTACGGCCAGAGCCCCCCCTGGCACCCAAGCGTCCTCCTGCTCCAAGTAGAGCTCAACGGAGAGACCTCTCGCGGCGGGTTCGGTCCACGTTCCCGGCGCGGTCAACAACCCCCTTGGTTAGGGTCAGGCAGGCAGTCGAGGGTAACTGAAGCTGCCTCTCCCTTCAGGCCTTCAATCTGAAGCATAGATATTCATTTAATTTGTAATTCATAAATCAAACAGTGCTCTAAATTCTCTAGCAAGCACAAACACTTTCATTAACCGATCTTGTTGTTGGCAAACTGCTAAGGAATGATTCTTTCCTTTTGAATGCATCAGCACTCGTTCCAAGGTGTCTTGCAACTTGGCAAGGTCCCTTATATTCTGGGTTAGGGTGTACCCTATTAACCCAACTTGGTCAACCCTAAAGTTCATTGGATACTTTAGTTTCTGGTTTTTAACTTCCCTTATTTAGAAGGATATCAAAGAATACATCCTTTTGCAAGATACTTGTGTAAGGAGCTGCCATCCTTGCTGAGGGTAGTTAACCTTCCTTCTTGTCAATCAATCACAAGATCGTATGACTTTGTACTTGCTGCGCAAGTCCTACATCGTAATATATGATGAAACAAGCCGTTTTAGTCTCTTTAAGCTGACGTTTGTCAGACCTAGGATCTCTTTTTAAGAACCTCAGGGACAAACCCTAGTTCATTTACATTATGATTTATTGACGCTATAATCATGGAAGGTAGTCAAGTGTTTTAAGGTATAAACATTTCTTGGTTTTTAAATCATTCCCAAGACATATTTCCCAGCATAGGTATTTCTAAGTTTACATTAGTTTGGTTAACTTTTAGAAGGTAATATCAAGATCACCTAGGCACGATTTGTTATCTATGTGACGATTGATTTTTTTCAGTCCTAAACTTTATTGCTTCGAGGTTAGGTAAATTCAATTAATCTTCCTTTTTTCCTTGCGAACAAAACTCATGCAAAAATAAACAATCTTTCCCTTGCTAGATATGCAGTTAGCAATGATGACTTCCTAGAGTTTAAGCAATGTAAGAAACCTTTCATGAATTTCACCTTCTATGATGATTCGTTGTAAAAAGAATAGGGGTTAATGGTGCAAGATGCAGTTTTTATACCTTCAAGATTTAACCAAAATATGCTCCTATAGTAAGTAAATAATCTTGCTCGAAATTTGTTTCAAAGCATAATGCTATTTGAAGGAAACTATGTTTATTATATTATCATTTTTGCATGTTCAATTAAACTAAACTCATTCATCGTAAATAACTAGGACAAAATATATCTTATCCCAAACAATTCATCTTGCATGATTAAATTAAAACCGATATAAGACCAAGAAGGAAAAACCTGGTTTTGGGGTGAGATATCCACATGGATACCGAGAGATGACCCTCCCGCAGCTACTCCTTGGACTTTCTTAGGTAGCATCGCAGTTCGAACGTGAAGGCAGCTTTTACTCTTTCTTTCGGATTTCCACCGTCTCTCTTTCGAGGCAAGGAGCCGTTCAAAGGATTGATCACGAGAAGGGTAATAAGACCTTTAAGGTCTTTGCTTCTTCAGAGAGGGAAAGGTTTATAAAGCCTAAGAAGGCCCTGTAGGGTATATATACAGCAAAAAGGTTATGGGTGAGTGTGGCTTCGCAACCATATGAACCTTGGAAGAACTTTAGGCTTGGGGTAAAAGGTATAGGAAGGGGGATTTTTAGAGAGGTTTTAGGACACGGAATAGTAAAGGTTTTAGGGATTTTAACCCGCAGTGATAGGGAAAGGTGAAGGATGAAGGCTTCTAGCACAGGGGAGGGGGGGGGGAAAGGGTATGTAAGGAAAAGGGGACACGGGGGCTAAGGGGCTTAGGGGGGAAGTGTTAAAAAAAAGGAATATGAGAGGGTGTAACACGGTTTCAAAGAAACACAAGAAGGGACTTTACAAATTTAGGCACGGGGAAGGGATTTATGGGTTATGAGGCCAACGGTTGTGGGGGTTTAACGGCCCTCGGGAAGGGGTTAAGGTCTCAAGACCGGGGCGGGGTGAAAGGATTTCTAAGTGGTAGAACAGGGAGGGGGGAAAAGGGTAAGGGAAGGGTATAAGAAGGGGGCTTGAGGGCTTTAAAAACCCAGGGGGGGGACGGGGTGAAAAGATTCTAAGAAAAACCGAGGAGGGGATTTGGTTTAGTGTAAAAAGGGAGGGTCTTAGGAGGGAATTCGGGGGGTAGTCCCAAGCCACAGAAAAGGGGGCTTAGGAGGACCAATCCTTGGAAGCTTCTAAGAAGCTTCCAAGGCTTCTGAAAAGCTGTTGACGGCGGAAATAATTTGGAGATGGCGATGAAGGAGGGGGGGTAGTCTGCAGGCGGCGGCAGCTCGGCTCTATCCTTCTCTCCACACGACGTCAGGCGGCAGCATTTGAAGGCAAGGCGGCAGCGTTATTTCCTTTCGTCCTTCCTATGTCTCCCCTAGTACTTGCGGCCCTCCCTCTTTATATAGGGGAAAGGAGGGATTCCGTCCCCTCCTCGACGTGTCGCTGGGCATGACGATGGAGCTGAGCAAGCGCCAGCGAGGAGCTTGCTGGCTCCCTATCCCCTTCCCCCTTCTAGTACGACGCGTCGTGGATGGGAGGATAGGGGAAAAAAATTCCCTTTATGTTAATCAATTTGATATATTACATTCTCTTCCTCTTAGAGGAATCGAGATGTCCTCATCTGGAGATAAACTGGGGATATTGATGGTTGAGAGTGCCTTCATCTACCCAAGTGGCATCCTCTTCGGGATAATCTTTCCACTGGAGGAGGCATTCTCTCAAGGTTCTGGATCTTAATTGTCTCTCCCTAACATTTAAGATCCTATCTGGTCTTAGTTCAAGGACTCCTTGACTAGGCATTACAATTTGTTGGTCATCAAGTACATGGTTAGGGTTGGGTATATATTTTTTCAATAGGCTGATATGGAATACATTGTGAACCTTTAGGTTCTTAGGGAATTGCAATCTATAAGCATTGGCTCCTAGGAATTTGAGGATTTTGTATGGCCCACAATACCTTGAACTTAGCTTCTTGCAATCTCCTAGGGATAGAGAACTCTTTTTAGGCCATACGCGAATGAAGACCATGTCTCCTTCTTCAAAGACTCTTTCTTGACACTTGAAATCCGTGTATGCCTTTTGTCTATCCTTGGCCGCTTGTACGTCTTGTCTTATTGTCTTTATTTGATCATCCATCTCTTCCAACATCTGCCTTGATGCTTCAACCCTTAGGGTTGGATCAGAAAAGTTTAGGGGACTTCGACAATCATGACCATACAATGCTTGGAAAGGAGTCATCTGAATGCTCTGCTGGTAAGAAGAATTGTAGGCAAATTCAACCAATGGCAAGTATTGAATCCACCTCTTCGGTTCTCGAGAGCAATATGCCCTAAGCATATCCTCGATAACTTGATTTACTCATTCTATTTGGCCATCCGTTTGGCGATGGTAGGCGGTGCTAAAACAGAGTTGAGTCCCAATAGCTTTAAAGATAGCTCTCCAAAAGTGTGATGTGAAGAGAGAATCTCGATCACTAATGATTCTTCTGGGTAAACCATGTAGCTTGAATATCTCCTTGATAAACAATCTTGCAATGTCGGAGGCTTTATAGTTTGTCTTTACTGGAATAAGGTGTGCAACCTTGGTAAGCATGTCAACCACAACCATGATGGAGTTGTATCCTCACTGGACTTGGGGTAAGCCTACAACAAAATCCATACTGATGAATTCCCACTTCATTTGGGGGATGTCAAGCGGTTGCAGTTTCCCTGGCATCATGACATGTTCTGCTTTGATACATTGGCAAGACAAACACTCAGTGATATATTTGAGAACGTCACCTTTGAGCCTCTCCCAATGGTAGCTCTTCCTAACTGCATTAAGAGTCTTAGCATAGCCAGGATGTCCTACGAAAGGGGAATCATGACCTTCCCACATTATCTTCTGCTTAAGTGATTGGCTTGCTGGTATACACAGCCTTGTTTTGTAGTAGGCAAGTTCATTATCAATGGAAAATTCATGATACTTAGCTTGCAACTTTTGATTCTGATCCTTGATAGAGATCTCCTTTAGCATTGCTTGGTAGGCCAAATCATGGCATGCTTCCTCTCTAGCTAACTCAAGTATAGGGTTGTTTGGGACAGATAATTCTGTAGCTAGAGATCTGGCCGTTGATGGATTCTGCAAGATTAGGGAATTTAGGAATGCCTTGCGACTAAGTGCATCGGCAACTACATTCTCTTTCCCTAGTTGGTACTTGATTTCAAAGTCATATTCCTCCACCAACGTTGCCTCATATTGAGCTCGTTTTGGGTAAAGATCCATTTGAGACTCTTATGATCCGTTACTAGAGTAAACTTGTTACCTAATAGGTAGTGTCTCCAAAGCTTTAGGGCACGGATGACAGCTAGTAATTCCAGATCATGCGTAGCATAATTCTTTTCAAGGTTCATAATCCGCCCGAAGGCTATCCATTAATCCACAGGGATCACTATTCCAAGCTTCCGCCCGTAAACTAATATGCGGGCCTCGAGATCCAATCCGGAGTCATGTTAGCCTCTTGTGCAGGACCCGGAAGGCATGGGATTTACAGCCAGAGCCCCCCCTGGCACCCAAGCATCCTCTTGCTCCAAGTAGAGCTCAACGGAGAGACTTCTCGCGATGGGTTCGGTCCACGTTCCCGGCGCGGTCAACAACCCCCTTGGTTAGGGTCAGGTAGGCAGTCGGGGGTAACTGAAGCTGCCTCTCCCTTCAGGCCTTCAACTTGAAGCATAGATATTCATTTAATTTGTAATTCATAAATCAAACAATGCTCTAAATTCTCTAGCAAGCACAAACACTTTCATTAACCGATCTTGTTGCTGGCAAACTGCTAAGGAATGATTCTTTCCTTTTGAATGCATCAACACTCGTTCCAGGGTGTCTTGCAACTTGGCAAGGTCCCTTATATTCTGGGTTAGGGTGTACCCTATTAACCCAACTTGGTCAACCCTAAAGTTCATTGGATACTTTAGTTTCCGGTTTTTAACTTCCCTTATTTAGAAGGATATCAAAGAATACATCCTTTTGCAAGATACTTGTGTAAGGATCCGCCATCCTTGCTGAGGGTATTCAACCTTCCTTCTTGTGAATCAATCACAAGATTGTATGACTTCGTACTTGCTGCGCAAGTCCTGCATCGTAATATATGATGAAACAAGCCATTTTAGTCTCTTTAAGCTGACGTTTGTCAGACCTAGGATCTCTTTTTAAGAACCTCAGGGACAAACCCTAGTTCATTTACGTTATGATTTATTGATGCTATAATCAGGGAAGGTAGTCAAGTGTTTTAAGGTATAAATGTTTCTTGGTTTTTAAATCATTCCTAAGACATATTTCCTAGCATAGGTATTTCTAAGTTTACATTAGTTTGGTTAATGTTTAGAAGGTAATATCAAGATCACCTAGGCACGATTTGTTATCTATGTGACGATTGATTTTTTTCAATCCTAAACTTTATTGCTTCGAGGTTAGGTAAATTCAATTAATCTTCCTTTTTTCCTTGCGAACAAAACTAATGCAAAAATAAACAGTCTTTCCCTTGCTAAGATATGCAGTTAGCAATGATGACTTCCTAGAGTTTAAGCAACGTAAGAAATCTTTCATGAATTTCACCTTCTATGATGATTCGTTGTAAAAAGAATAGGGGTTAATGGTGCAAGATGCAGTTTTTATACCTTCAAGATTTAACCGAAATATGCTCCTATAGTAAGTAAATAATCTTGCTTGAAATTTGTTTCAAAGCATGATGCTATTTGAAGGAAACTATGTTTATTATATTATCATTTTTGCATGTTCAATTAAACTAAACTCATTCATCGTAAATAACTAGGACAAAATATATCTTATCCCAAACAATTCATCTTGCATGATTAAATTAAAACCGATATAAAACCAAGAAGGAAAAACCTGGTTTTGGGGTGAGATATCCACATGGATACCGGGAGATGACCCTCCCACAGCTACTCCTTGGACTTTCTTAGGCAGCATCGCAGTTCGAACGTGAAGGCAGCTTTTACTCTTTCTTTCGGATTTCCACCGTCTCTCTTTCGAGGCAAGGTTCCGTTCAAAGGATTGACCACAAGAAGGGTAATAAGATCTTTAAGGTCTTAGCTTCTTCGGAGAGGGAAAGGTTTATAAATCCTAAGAAGGCTCTATAGGGTATATATACAGCAAAAAGGTTATGGGTGAGTGTGGCTTCGCAACCATATGAACCTTGGAAGAACTTTGGGCTTGGGGTAAAAGGTATAGGAAGGGGGATTCTTAGAGAGGTTTTAGGACATGGAATAGTAAAGGTTTTAGGGATTTTAACCTGCAGTGATAGGTGAAAGGTGAAGGATGAAGGCTTCTAGCACGGGGAGGGGGGGGAAGGGTATGTAAGGAAAAGGGGACACGGGGGGTAAGGGGCTTAGGGGGAAAGTGTTAAAAAAAAGGAATATGAGAGGGTGTAACACGGTTTCAAAGAAACACAAGAAGGGACTTTACAAATTTAGGCACGGGGAAGGGATTTGTGGGTTATGAGGCCAAGGGTTGTGGGGGTTTAATGGCCCTCGGGAAGGGGTTAAGGCATTAAGACCGGGGCGGGGTGAAAGGATTTCTAAAGGGGTAGAACGGGGAGGGGGGAAAAGGGTAACGGAAGGGTATAAGAAGGAGGCTTGAGGGTTTTAAAAACCCGGGGGAGGGGGGGGGGGGAGGGGGGGGGGGAGGTTCTAAGAAAAATCGGGGAGGGGGTTTGGTTTAGTGTAAAAAGGGAGGGTCTTAGGAGGGAATTCGGGGGGTAGTCCCAAGCCACAGAAAAGGGGGCTTAGGAGGCCCAATCCTTGGAAGCTTCTAAGAAGCTTCTAAGGCTTTTGAAAAGCTATTGAGGGCGGCAATAATTTGGAGATAGCGACGATGGAGGGGGGTAGTGTGCAGGCGGCGGCGGCGGCTCGGCTCTATACTTCTCTCCATACGATGTCAGGCGGCAACATTTGAAGGCAGGGCGGTAGCATTATTTCCTTTCGTCCTTCCACCGTCTCCCCTAGTACCTGCGGCCCTCCCTCTTTATATAGGGGAGGGGAGGGAATCCTCCCCTTCTCGACGTGTCACTTGGCATGACGATGGAGCCGAGCAAGCTCCAGCGAGGAGCTTGCTGGCTCCCTATCCCCTTCCCCCTTCCAGTACAACGCGCCGTGGATGGGAGGATAGGGGAAATTTTTTTTCCCTTTATGTTAATCAATTTGATATATTACAAACATGGACCTTAGTAACGCAACCTTCTGGTTGTCTTAGACTATCATCAGCCATTCTAGAAGGGTGGAGCTATCTTTCTGGATGCCTAGACCCAACCTCTCCATCAACTCTGAACTCATGATATTGACAAAGGATCCAGTTTCTACAATGGCATGTTTCACTAATATTCCATCCACATAAGCTAGAACCCTAGGGCAATTCTTTTCAGCATGGTCAAACCAATCTTCCCCTACTCGTGCTATGCCCAAAGGTTCCACAACATACCCGATACCCAGGATCTTCTTAAATTCCTTGCGTACTCCTGGAGATAATTTGATCAATTGCAAGAGGTTCACATCTGGTTTAACTTCACAAAGAGAACTCACTAAGTCAAAGTCATGATAAGTAGCCAAAGCCCTCTTTTCTTGCCAAACCATCCTCTCTTTTGGTCTTTCGACCGGTTTGGGTGCTTCTTTCTTAGCTCTTGCCTTCTTTCTTGGCACTTCTTCATCCTTCTTAGGGTCACCTTTCCTATCAACCGGCTTTAGCGGTCCCCCTTCTATACTAGGATTCTGGACTTGCGTCCCCTTATCCCCTTGTTTAGGGTTTACCTCGACCAGTTTTTCCTTATCTTTGTCAACCTCTTTAGCCTTTTGGCCTCTTGTCATGGCTCTTAAGTTAGAGGTTTCAGCATCATTGACTCGTACAGCCTCGATAAGGCTGACTCTGTTGCCTTGTGGCAACTCTTCTATAGTTGTTTTTCCCCTCTGTAATATTTGTCTTGGTGCATCATTCTACTGCAAGTTATTTCCTTGCGCTCTATGATTCACTGGGCCCGGTTGTTTAGTCCCTTGTTGGAGAGAACTAATCTTACTCCAACAGGTAGTAGCTAAATTGTCAAGATTTTGGGAGAGAAGGAAGGAGTCTCAATTGTAGCTTTCTTGCTTGCACAATGGGGGAATACACACATAGGTGGAGGCTGAAAACAGTTTTCCTCTTCTTAGTTGTGTAAGCCAAAAGAACTCAAGTACATAGAAATAGAAGAACCCTATATATGGGTCTCAAACCAAACTCAACTAACTAAGGTGGTATACTAACTGAGCCACGAACTAGAGTAGATAAGGATAGCTATCATCTAGCTATTATTCATGGGCGGTGTACCAACTGCATCTGCAACTAACAAGTCGGTGACATAAATGCACAACGGTCACCCTAGCATATCACGAGTGGAGCTCGATATCTCAACACTCCCCCTCGAGCTCAATCCCAATTTCTGCACACCAAGCAGGTCTCTGAACTTGCACAGCTTCTCTGTGCCCAATGCCTTTGTAAATATGTCAGCTACCTGATCCTCTGTGCTGACATAAACTAGATCAATAAGACCTAGAAAAACCCTCTCCCGCACATAGTGATAATGCACCTCAATGTTCTTTGTTCTAGCATGATAGACTGGGTTATTTGCCAAGTGTATACTACTCATGTTGTCACAATAAATGACAACTGGCCCATCTATAGGCTGATGCATATCATAATTAGCTTATGCAACCAAGCTACCTCACATGCAGCCATTGCTGCGTCCCTGTACTCAGCCTCTGTGCTCGACAAGGCAACTGTAGGCTATTTCTTGTTGCTCCAAGTGATTGCAGCACTCCCAAAAGAGAACACATATCCACTAGTAGATCGTCTATTAGAAATACTACTAGCGTAATCAGCATTAGTGTATCCATACAATTGTATCTGAACCCCAGTCTCATAAACTAGTCCATACTACAATGTGGACTTCACATACCCGAGTATCCGTCTAGCCGCATCCAAATGCGGTTTCCTTGGAGCCTGCATAAACTGACTTACCAATCCAACAGCATAGCTCAAATCTGGCCCAGTAATAGTCATATAAATCAAACTTCCTACTATGCGTCTGTACATAGTAGGGTCTTCCAGAAGCTCACCTACATCTGCGCTCTGCTTCACATTCTGCTCCAAAGGAACTGAAATAGGCTTACAGTCTATCATTCCATATTTGGATAGCATGTCCAATCCATACTGCATCTGCAAGAGCCGTATCCCACTTGGTGATCTAATCACCTCAATGCCCAAGAAATAACGCAGCTCTCCCAAATCCTTCATCTCAAACTTCTGCTTCAATAGCATTTTCACATGAAGGATATCTTCATCACTGTAACGTGTCATGATCAAATCATCAACATAAATGACAAGTAGCATAATACCTTTCTCTGTTTTTCTCACATAAAGTGAGAAATCTACCTTGGAAATCTGAAAGCCAATAGTGACAAGATATTGTCATATCTTGTCAGACCATGCTCTAGGTGCTTGCTTCAAGCTATACAAGGCTTTCTTCAACCTGCAAACAAACTCAGGATGAACAGCATGCACATAACCTGGTGGCTGCTCCATATAGACCTCTTCTTCCAAATCACCATACAAGAAGGCATTCTTTACATCCATCTGATGTAAAGACCATCCCTTTGATGCAGCCATAGCAATGACTGCTCTTACGGTTTCCATCCTTGCAATCGAACTAAATATTTATTCATAATCAATGCCTTATGTTTGTGCATACCCCTTGACTACTAATCTTGCCTCATATCTATTCACAGAACCATCTGCATTGTGTTTCACCTTATAAACCCACTTATAACCAATTGCATTCTTATCTTTAGGCAAAGGTACCAATTCCCATGTAGCATTTTCTTCCAAGGCATCCATTTCTTCATCCATGGCTTTCTCCCATTTTTCTTTTCCCATGGCTTGCTCAAAAGAAGTGGGTTCTCGTTCCTGTATCACTTTGACCATATATGCATAGTGAATGGCTGTAAATCCATCACATTTCAGCCTATCCACAGGATACCTAGCTTTGGTAGACCCGCGCAAAGTAGGTTCACTCCCAAGTGCTCTCAAAACATCCCTGGTCTTCCTTACTCCAGGTGTAACAATAGAAGGAATACCCAACTCATCATCAATGCTCTATTCTGAGCCACTGGATTCACCATCCACATAAGAGTGACCTGCATTCACATCAAACATGGGATGATCTACCTTCTCTTTTTCTTTTCGTGATACTTGCATACCACTATCTGCATTGCTTTGAGAAGATTCTCCTGATCTCAATCTGCCTGTCCATGGCGAACAATGTGAACCACTGCTAGAGGACGCTCCAAGTCCACTAATATCTTGTGAGACTGCTGCTCTGAATTCTGTGCAGCATTACCATTTTGTGCATCTACATTATCAATCACATTTACTGGTTTATACCAACTACTCATCTCATAAAAAACAACATCTCTGCTCACTTTAAACTTATGAGTAGAAGGGTTATAGCATCTATACCATTTCTGCTGCAAAGAATAACCAATAAAGATGCACTTCTCAGCCTTTGGATCCAACTTGAATCTCAACTCATCTGGCACATGAACATAGGCAATGCAACCAAAAATTTTCAAATGAGAAATATCTGGTTTCCTACCAGTGTACCTCTCCTCTGGAGTCATCCCATATATTGCTGCAGTGGGAGTCATGTTCATTATGTAAACTATTGTAGCAACTGCCTCAGCCCAATAAAAATTTGGCAGGTTTTTTTCATTGAGCATGGCACGAGATACCTCTCCAATATGCTTGTTTTTCCTTTCTGCAATTTCATTTTGTTGTGAGATATGACTAAATGAATATTGCTGCTTTATGCCATGCTCCTGCAGGAACCTTGCAAACTCATTTGAGTGGTACTCTCCCCCTCCATCTGACCTTAGGCATTTTATTTGCAGGCCTGTTTCTTTTTCAACCATAGTTTTAAGAGTTTTGAAATGCCCAAAAACTTTACTTTTCTTTTTCATAAAATACACCCAAACTTTTCTGCTATAGTCATCAATAAAAGTGACAAAATAATGACAGTCTCCAAGAGACGCAACTTTAGTAGTCCACACATCAAAGTGGATTAATTCCAATGGCTTCTTACTCTCTTGAACATGTCTAGGAAATGGTTTCCTTGCTTGTTTTCCAAACTGACAGGCTTCACATACCTTATGAATTTCTGCAACCTTGAATTTAGGCAATCCTGCAACAATATTTTGGGCTTGTATTGATTTAAGTTGTTGTACATTAACATGACCGATGCATTTATGCCAGATATCAATATCTGCAACTACACCGGTCCCATGTGCAAACATTGCTGCACTCAATTCAGGCATGTCTGCATCCAATGTAAACATTCTGCCCTTCTTCTTTCCTTTTGCTATCAAGCGACATTTATTTTTCATATCCTCAACAAAGCATCCATGAGAATTAAATCTGACCTGCAAGCCCTGCTCAACCATTTGACCAACAGAAACCAGATTCTTGGTGATATTTGGGACATGAAATACATCAGACATGTATTTCTTTTTCCCATCCTTCATAAACAAATGAATTTTTCCAATCTGCACAATAGGATGTGTAGTATCATCACCAGTCTCCACAAATCCTAGTTTTTCCATTTTCCTTGCATCCTGCATCCATTCTGCATGACCTGTCATGTGGTTTGATGCACCTGAGTCAACATACCACACATCATTGCTTTCTTCTGCACTTGTCACAGAATTGGTCATGTGCTGCACCATAAACAAATGCTCATTTCTATCATCACCCTGTCTACTAGAAGATGCATAATTCCCTTGTTGCAATTTTCCATTCATGATGTCATTCTGCTTTTTATAGCAGTATTTAGCCATATGACCCATTTTACCACAGTAGTAGCATTCAACATTGCTGTTTGCATTTTGGCCTCTTTGCCATCTACCATGACCTCTTTGGCTCCCCTTGCCTCTAGAGTTACCACGTCCTCCTTCATAGGACTGGTTTTCTTGAGTTTGTTGCATATTCTGATTTCTACCACGGCCTCCAGATCGGCCTCCTCTACCTCTGCCTCTACCTCTTCCAGTATTTGAGTAGAAGACAGCTTCTTTTGAAGTTCCTCCTGAAGAAGATGCACCACCATTTCTCTGCTCCTCAGAAATTAGAAGAGCAATCAACTCCTCAAAATCAGGAAATCTTTCACAGACGGAAATGGATGTTCGGAACTGTGCATAATCCTTTCCTAGACCATTTAAGGTCACAGAAACTAAATCATCATCTTCCACTGGTGACCCAATGGAAACAAGTGCATCTGCAATCTTCTTCACCTTCATGTGGTAGTCATTGATGCTCATACTTTCTCTTTGTATATTGTGCAACTCTTACTTGAGCTGCATTTTCCTGGCTTGCGTATTTGTGCTATACATTTTTGACAAAGTATCCCGTGCCTCCTTTGGCGTACTTGCATCTTGAATATGCACAATCATAGAGTCTGAAATGCTGATAGACAGCCACTACATAACTTTCCTGGCTGTCTCATGCCATGCTTTAAATGCCTGCATTTGCTATTGATTGGGAACATTAGGAAGAACTAGTTCTTCTTCATTTCCTGCAACGAATTTCCAATATCCTTTTCCCATAAGGAAATTCGTCATTCTAAACTTCCATGCTTGGAAGTTGTTCTTGTCAAGCTTTTCACTGACAATCTGTGAAAGAGAATCAAATGCCATTACAAAACACTGCAAAAAATTCTTTCACTACAAAGAACACAGCTTCAGCCTCACAAGGGCAAATCTGCAAACCTGACGAAAGTGGTATTTGACCACACAGTCACTCCCTAGTGACGATTTTGCATCAACAGGCAACAAGGATGATTCTGTAACTCCCAATGTCTCTGCGCATAGGCATACGATGCAATTTCTACAGTAACTTTTCACTGACCTGTAGAAACAATGGTCGCACAGCATAAAACTGGGCCTTTTCCTGAGTGTGTGCAGAAAACTTCGCCTCCAAAATAGGCCCCGAAATGGCCTCAAATAAAAAAAACAGAGCTACTAAGGGCTAAAGCCCTATCCCGCAACTTATACTGCCCTCTTGCTACACCGCAAAGGGCGTCTCAATCTGAGACAATGCACTCTTGCACTTTCCGGCTGTGCTACCTGCAGAGACTTGCTCCCAAAACAAAAAAATGAAAGAAACACTAGTCCTCTTACCAGAACACCACGAACTTGGTTTGCTTTCTTGAGCTCCTTACCAGGAACAAGACTCTGATACCATGTCAAGATTTTGGGAGAGAAGGAAGGAGTCTCACTTGTAGCTTTCTTGCTTGCACAATGGGGGAATACACACACAGGTGGAGGCTGAAAACAGTTTTCCTCTTCTTAGTTGTGTAAGCCAAAAGAACTCAAGTACATAGAAATAGAAGAACCCTATATATGGGTCTCAAACCAAACTCAACTAACTAAGGTGGCATACTAACTGAGCCACGAACTAGAGTAGATAAGGATAGCTATCATCTAGCTATTATTCATGGGCGGTGTACCAACCGCATCTGCAACTGACAAGTTGGTGACATAAATGCACAACGGTCACCCTGGCATATCATGAGTGGAGCTCAATATCTCAACATAAGTGACCGGACTTCCCACAAATGTCACATTTCACATTTGGACACTTTCTAGGGAAGTGCTGTCCACCACACCATTTACAACTAAATCTAGAGCGTCCACCCTCTTCAGGGCGTCGACTCCCTATCAAATTTTGTTGCTTCTTCAAGAAATTAACGTCGACGGCTATTTGTCGATATTGTTCGGAAATCATATCGGTATAATGCTTCATCATGTCCTTAACCTCGCCAAGGACATTAGATGCACTCGACTCGTAGCCTCGATCGTCGACCCATTGTTCCATTGGCCTAACAATTTGATTTGGCATTGGCTGTTGATCCACAGGAACAACATTAGAATTTGAAACTTGGCCTCCAACATTTGGTGGAGCCAACTAACTTGCCATAGGCATAGTCAAACTGGGAGGAGCCCGTAGTAAAGGTATATTTGAAACCATACTCCCTCTCCCAATAGGGTTAGTCATAGGCATCCCTTGACTTCCATTCGTCAATGCTGGATTGCCGCTAGGTACTAAACCCCCATTAACATTCATTCGAGAGGAGTAGGCCATTTGTAATCGTGCTTCTACTCCCTCTACCCGCGTAATAGCGGTGTCTATGTCTGCCAAGGCCACACTGCTCAATTGTACTTAGATATTAAAGTCCAACCCATGCAAAAAGTATTGCAATTGGGCAGCCGACGGAATGGGAATGTAAGTTTGCAACTTACGAAATACTTCCTTCAACTTCTTGGCATATGCTTTTACATTCTCGTGAGGATCTTGGCGTGTTACATTCAAGACCCGCAACCAATATTGGCCACCTCTTTTAGGGGCATATTCCGCTCGAAAAGCTGCATAGAATTGATCAATGGTGGTTATGGTTCCAGACTCTATGCTGTGATACCATACCGCAGCCCTTCCTTTTAACGTCATATTGAAGAACATCATGAGATGTCCCTCGTCTTGGATGCGATAATTGAACATCAATCTTTGAAATTCACAAATGTGAAATTCTGCATCCTCTTCCACTAACCTATTAAAAATGGGTAAGGGAACTCCTAAGGCTGGTAAATCTGGCGTCCATGAAGGAATTGCAATAGGCTGTGCCATGGTGACAGTCAGATTAGGAATAGGAGCTTGAACTAGCGGATTCACACCCCCACTTGAAGTGGGTAGACTTGGTGGAGGAAAGAAAGAATTTACGCTTCCTCCTGCACCTGACGGAATATGTGGAGCAGTTGGGTGACTAAGACCACTGCTTCGTATACGTACTGGGCTACTCCTTTGAGGAGAATAACGGCTTACGATCTCTAACCGCCGTCTAGCCCTCTTAGCACATTCTGCTTTTTGGATTTCGGCTTGACGGTCCTTGTCAGAGGACATAAACCAACTTTCTTTTGGTTCCCTAGAAACCCTAGATCCGAAAACCACCACTTATAGGCGGCTCCCAGCAGACACCCCACTGATGGGACCTAAAATGGGCCGGCACTGGCTATAGCACTAGCCGGACCTCATGCTCATGACACATAAACACCCTCACGGCCTCGCGGACCAGGAGGGTCAATCTAATGCTAAAGGACAAACCGCCCTAAAGCTTAATTCATGTGTTTATAGTTTATAGTTCAACATTTTTCTTAAACTCCTCAGAGGGAGATCCCAAAGTACTTAGGCATAACGCCTCATCACACACACATAGGAGACACTGCATCGACTAATAGTCGGAGCCCCACTACAGCTCTCCTACATTGCAGGGATTGGCCCTTTGATGCGCTGCTAAACATATAACACATACGAACACAAACTCCTCTCAAGGTACCAATATTTTACGTTCCAGGATGTACCATTTCTCACAACAATTTCCCCTCAGGACCTAAGGACTAACCTACAGCTTGGGACATCCTCTCACGCTCATCGTTGGCCACAACCTAAGGAAGACAGGTGCCATGCATCCAAGAGGTTTTTTCGATACCTTTTAATTATTATGCTTAATGCAAATCATGTATGGCTATGTGCTCAGACAAAAGAAAAAAAATCAGCATCGTGCATGGTGCATAAAACATTCTTTCCATGAATTTCACTAGCGCGTGCTGCGTTGAAAGGAGGCACCGAGTCATGTGCTCATGCTACCATCCTCTTTATTTAAACCGTTTCCTATATGTCAAGTGCAATGCATAAATCAAATATTTTCTTATCTTTCAATGTTTCAGCCCCTTTTCATCTAACTCTTAGCATTTTGCATCATTGATCGGGTAGATAGGGTTTCTATGCATTTTTCTCTTTTAAAAGAACGATAAATATGCACAAAACATAGAAACGGGGACAAACCGAGGCCAACCTCATGCTTTACCATTTTCATACATTTCAGAAACATAAATATAATTTCTCCTAATTTTCCTCAGCCCATTTCCTAATTTTCCTTTATTTTAAACCAATTTTCTCCATTTTTGGGCATTTTTCTCTATTTTCCTTTAATAAATAATGATTGAAAATGAGAATTCATTGTGGGTTGTGGCCCTTAGATTCATTGACAGCAAAAACTTAGATTTCGTTGATGCGACATATCATATTTCTCATTTATATAGCAAAAACCTAATTTTACCCTTAAAACGCGTGTTTTCATGTATTTTAACACTAGTTCTGGCCATGTAGCCTTATATTTTCTGATTTTCAAAGCATAAACTGATCAAACTCATGGAAAAAAATGTCATAAAGAACTTTCATCCCATATGAACAAGATTTCATAAAGCAAATAGCATGAAAATATCATTTTTCTTCATAAAAATAGCATTACCGCTTATTTTTAGGTCTCGATTTCTTGATCTTGATTACACGACTGATTTCCAGCATGCATTTAATTCTCAGCATCTTCAAGAACAGCACTCTTCAAGTCTTCATCCATCCGGAAGTAATCCGGTCTCATCTGGACAAGCTTTCCTCCACCATTCTTCATTGTCTTCTTCCACACAAGAACAGCCCCTTAAGGGAGAGAGGGAGGAGAGAGAAAGACTAGAAACAGAGATCTTTGGACGGGCGAGAGGCGGCAATAGAGTCATCATCTAGGAGGGAATCAAGGGCCAATGTCTGTCAGAGGGGTTGCATTGAGGCTACATGATGGATCTCCAAGAATGGGGCGCAATTTTCGGTCGCCTGCTGCCTACGTTTTCTCCACGCCTACATCACGTTTTTTCCCCCAAAGTTTCATGTTGCATCAAATTTTTTTGGCTCCCAAAGGTCACTAGCCACTTGGCCCATATTTTGTCCACCTCTTGATATCTTGGCTGGTTTCTTGGCCATTTCCCCGTCCGGTGTCCAAATCGAGTGCTGTAAATTTCTACGCGTCCGGCTTGACATTCCGCATTCGCCAGGAACTCCTGAAAACCCGCACGGAATTCTGAAAAATTATCAAAAATAAACAAGTGTCGCTCGGGAGCCTTTAAAGCACTTGACACTTAAAATCATCCTAGTTGGAGCCGCCGCCTTCGACATTGCATATTTTTCCCTTGATATTCGTAATTTTTAGCTATTTTTAAGCACTTCTTGACAGCAAAACTCCACTCTCATAGAGCACTGCACATAATATCTCATAGCTTTCTAATAGGTCTCAAATGGCTAAGATTCAAAAAGGAAAATTGTATAACTCTCTAGAACAACTTAGATCCAAATTTTTTGATTTGCTATCCTAAAACAACTCTGCACAGCCTGTAGTCCTAAATTTCTGCATGTAGTTTACTTCAGACACCAACCTTCTAGAAACCATAACTTTCACATTCTTGATCCAATCAACAACAAACTTGATAGAGACCTTTAATAGGTATCAAAGTATCCTCTAAGTATGTTGTCCATCATTTACAACCATCCGATCAGCACCAGATTTTAGAAAACTTAATCTGCCCCAAATAGTAAACTAGAAGCAACCTACTCTATGTATAGTATGTATATTACTTTGTAATGGAGGGGAAATACTTAGGTCAGGTTGACCTAAGTATAAAAGGTGTAAGGGACACTGCATAGGTACCAATTTATGAATATGCATCTGTCCTTTCACCTTCTTCCCTGTCCTTCCAGTGGTGGGGCTGCTAGCCATTTCTCTCTCCTCTTCTTGTATTTCTCTCTCTACTCCTAGTATTTCTCTCTCCTCATCACCCTCTTTCTCTCTCTTTCTCTCTCCTCTCTGCAGTGTCTCCCTTCTCTCCTTCTCTCTCCTAGGTCTCCTTCCTTACAATTGGTATTAGAGCTCCGGTCTTTGATCCTCCTTCTCTCTCTCTTCTTCTCTCATCTTCTTTCTCTTTCTCTCTCCTCTCATCAAAATCCTTGGAATGAGCAGATCCCGACACCTCCTTCAAGATGAAAATGTGTAGCATGGCCTCCTCTCAAGCAAAGGATCTACAGGCCGCACCAAGGGCCAAGGGCTAGGTTTAGGGTTGAAGTCGCAAAAGTAGTCCTAGCCACAATAGCAGCTGCTGCCTCTCGCCGAACAGAAAAAGCTCTCCAATATCACTAATCAGGTCATAAACAAGCAGTAGCAAGGGAGCTTCCCATCCACCATTAAAGCAGATCTGGAGTCCGGTCGAGCCTTCTCCAAGCCAAGCATTCTTGACGTCTCTTCTATGAAAGCAGCAACGCCAAGTTTAGGGTTAGGACTAGGGCCAGGGTCTCAAGAGACCGTAGTAGCAGCTACAACTTAACCTCCCCTAAAGAACATCACCAATGGTGGTATCCCTGCTCAGCGTCCTACTGTGCCAAGAGACTTCAAGAAATAGACGACTGCTCAGGATTCAGTTCAAGAAAATCTCTGGTCTCTCTTTTGTCCTCTTAGCCATCACCTTCCTTTTGAGAAAAAAAAAGAGCCCTTTGCTTTGCTGCTGCCTCTCTTCTTTGTTTCTTTGCATAGTTTTATTCTATGATAGCTCGCGAAGATGCCTAGATAGCTCTTTCATTGATAATGTCTGGTGTCTGGTCACGCTTCTCTAAAGATTCATTGTCTTACTGATCCTCTCCCTTGCATTTCCCTGAAGACCAAGACCAGTCTTGTTCTCCTTGATAGGACTTTGGAGGAGGCACATAAAGAATAGAGGGGTCACCGGAGTATCCATGCCTGCTTAATGTTTCAAAGCTCACAGAAACCTTGTTCAGTCCAACCACAACACCCTATTGCGAGCACTAGCTAACGGATGGTGCTCCTTCTCATTCTCCGCTTCTTGTTCTTTGTCCTCGTCTCCCCCTTCTCTTTCCGACTCTGATGAAGAGGTAGTTGTTTCTACACCCACATTTTACATCAGAGAGGAGACAAGGCAGTGGCAACCTCCGAAATCCATTCCGGGTCTATCATGCGACTGTATGACATGAGGAGATGCTGGAATTCCTCTTTGAGTTTTGGCATGGCCAGCTGGAGGAGGCTCTCTGCACGGTCAAATCATGGTGTGAGAGAGGGAGAGGGAACCCATGAGGTCTTGGAGCTCATCGACTGTAAGGAGGTAAGCAGAGGCTGAATCCTTGCAGCGAAGGTCCCAAATGTGGGCCTTTTGCATAAACTGGAGGTGGGTATCTCCCCACTTGATGAGAACCACATGATGCAGAGAAGATTTCAAACATAGCTACTTTACTACTGTCAATTCTGAAAGTGCTTTCCTTTGCCTTTCAAAGCATTGTTGGAGAGATTCAATTTAGAAATGATTTTGATTTTTCCAAACTCTGGAGGAATCATACTAGTCAGACTGCTGGAGCTCAATTCTGGAGTCAAAGGTGCTCCAAATCTCCAAATTCAGTAAGGGATTTTCCCTGAAAGTCTGTTGTGGGAAACATCAGTTTCCTATTTACACACAGGCTTAATACAAGAGCTAATATTGTTTGTTCTTGCATGCCACTCTACTTTGCATCCAAGTACTATGTGAAGATCACTATTCTATACAAACACAGCAGTGCGACAGCATTGGAGGAAGCATGTAATATCCTACTTGAGGGTCACATAGATGTTTTGCACCAGATGTGTCAACAATTGTGAAGGAAATCTTTATGTCTGTCTGGGTAGATGATGAGAGTTTCCTGACTAAATCTGTGGACAAAGAAGTCCCAAGATTTTTGTTTAAGTAAGAGAAGCACCAGTATATTGTGGCATAAGTTTAGACAACATGTATCACTCTCCCAGGTGGAGTAGAAAGTTGGATAGATGGGCAGAGGGCCTACGCACTGAAAGAAGAAAAGACTTGAGTATTTAACTTAAGGACCCAAGTCCTTGAAAATCACTTTGAAATTTTTTAAAAGGATTTGATCTGGAGTGCCTCCCTTGTCAACTCATCAAGATGTTGCTATGGTAAGATGAGTGTCTGCTAGAGGACATGCCTTGGAGTTGACAACATCTGAACCCATTTACAGCAGCAGATAAGCTGATCAACTCATCCCAAGTACATGATAATGAGTGGGTTTGCTTGTGCCTTGAATTCCTACATGATGCAAATGTCGAAGTCAAACTCCCTAGGGGCTGCAGTAATGGAGATTGTCATTTGGGCCTTGAATACAACTCAGCATCTCTGAAAACCCTGGTTATTACAAAGTAGTTGGCAGCACTTCTTTATCAGCAGAGAAGGCACAGCTGGAAATTACCTTGTCAGGCTTAATACCAGAGAAAAGCAGGTTTGGAAACGTCTTTGTCAGATCTGAGGTTAATGGAGGCAGAACTGTCTAGTTAGCTAAGAGTGGCATTGTTCTGAATGTGAATCTGCAAGTCTTTGACGTAGTTGGCTGCCATGGTTTGCAAATTGAAGTAATCAATGGATATGTAGGCTGCATGATAATGTCACATATCATGCTGTTCATTTTGGAATGAAATGGTTTTCTCACTGTTATCATTGCCAGGCCACATAGTCAGTCTTTTGAGTTGGTCTAACTTTTGTGAGATGGGATGATGGTACAACAATAGCAGGTCTAACTTCTGTGTGAGACTCCTAGATAAGTGAACAAAGTATGTAGAATAGAGATTGCTTTGATGTCCATTGACTAATCAAATGTGAGTTGAGGCTAAAGCAGAAGCAAGAGTTGTGCTAGGTTGAGGCGACACCATGCGTAACATGCATAAGATGGAGGAAGTTTCTGAGGTAATTCAGCAACATTCAATGCAATCACACCAGCCTTTTGAGGTGCAATGGCATCCTTTTACCCAACAACTTAAACAACCATTAGCAGATTACAAGCAACAACAGTTGCATCAAGATTATGTTTATGCCGAATTCGGTCATACATGTTGTGTACCTTGCCATGGATATGGACAGTCTGATTATTATGGGCAGCAGCCTAAGCCTTCTCATAGACATGCTGGGAAGTATTACTATGGAAATCATCAAGAATCCTATGACTTTAAGGATCAACAACATGCATATGGAGATTCTTATGCCATGCAACCATATTCATGGAGACCCTGATGCAATGCAGGAGTGGCAAGCAAGTGATTATGACTGACATCATGCCAATACCTATGCTCATGGACTTGCCAATCATCATACTTATGGTTAGCCTAGGATGCAAGGACACTGTTGTAGTCATGTTGGACAATCATCATGCAATCTTGGGCTTCATGTCTATGGGCAACAATATGTCCAAGGTTTTGTTAGTAGGCAATAGCAAATAGATGTATTTGGGCAACAACATGAACATTTTTGTGACATGCATTCTCATAGAGATTATGGATAGCATGACCAATGCTACGGGATCAATGATCAAAGGCAGCATGCTTATGATGGTTATGCGTGTGATGCGCATCAGGGCTATTATCAGCACATGCAATATGGAAACATGAGTATCATTATGAGCAACAACCACATTGCTATGACCATCCATATGGACAGCATGAGCATTATGGTCATGGGCATGGACAACCATATGTTGTACATGAGCAGCAAGATGACTATGATGTAATATTTCCGCATGATCGTACCGTAAATATTAACCTTGCGTACGTCGTGTAAACCCTGCACAAAGGGTATCTCTTTGCATTGAAATCATTGACCGCGTAATGTGTGAGCCGCGTGCAGGAAATAGGGTCCTCTGCAAATGGTAAATCAAACCGGGTGTTCAAAACCGCAAGCCGCACGAAAACACCCTCTTGGGAGGGGCAATTTAATTAAATTAATGCAATTTTTTTTTTATTTATCCCTTCCCCCAGCCGATGCATGGCTGGAGGAAAGGGAGTGTGGGGGGGGAGAATGGCAAAGTGAGGGTTGCATGGGGAAGTTCTCCACGTGGGTGGAGACCCCCTTCCCCACCCCCAAGGCCTATAAAAACACCCCCCATCAAGGGGGTGTGCTTAGGAGGGAAGAGGGAAGACTCTGTGAGGGAAACGAGACTGTGTGAAGGAAGAGGAGAGAAGGGGAGGCTCTGTGAGAGAGGAAGGAAGCTCGTGGAGGTCGCCGCCTCGCTGCCGCTGGGTCCGCCAGCCGCCATCCTGCCCCGCCACAGTCGCCGGATTGCCTCCAACTGCCGCCAGCTGCTGTAGCTGTTGCCACTGCTGCCGCCAGGCCACTGACGCCGCCGCCATCATGTCCACCACGTCGCCCACGACCCCCTTTTGACCCACGTGGAGCTGAAAAGCTTCTTTGGAAGGGGCCTCATTAACTCCTCTTCACACGGCCCTTTTCCACCATTTGTCAAAGGAGGCCTCCATAACCCCCTTTCCCACCAACTGCCCCAAAAGGCACTTTTCCACCCTTTTCCACCCATTTCCAAAGGCCTTTCCCACCACCGTCCCGAAATACCTTTCCCACCACAATTCCGAATAGGCCATTAACACCCCTTTCCCGGGAATCGAAGAGGGCCATAAGGATCCCACTAGACCGTCGGAAAAGGTCCCGCAATAAGTCTTTTAAAGGCTCTTCACCGCAAGCGACCTACCGTTACAGAATCTTCCGTCTACGAGGAGAGGCAAAGGCCGGAAGGTTGCTCGTCAAGGCAAAACAATCCGTAGATGACGAAAGCGAATTCAGAAACCGAACCTACGTGTACGATGGCTCCGAAAAGATCCCAAGAGGCGACCGCGGGAGGCTCGACTCCGAATATACAAGTGGACATCTCCCCGACTCCACAAGTCCAGGTTCTTCCCTGTTAATTCCGCATAAGCGAATGATTAGGCGTACTTAGCCCGTAAAAGGAAATTGCATTTTTCGCTTAAATTTCAAAGCATATGGAAGGGAAAGAAATACATCTCTTGAAACATTAGGTAAGATTGAAATATGTCGTAAATTTGAACAAGTAGAAGGCTAGTTGCATATAGTTTTGGTACCTTATCAAAGAGTCTAAACTTAGGCAAAGAAATGGAATTTATAAGTGCATTATCCTCGTCCTAGACATGCTAGAAATAAGCGTATATTGCACATTAGGTAACATACTTCTCATAATGATTTCATAGGAAAAAGGTTAGCATCATAAGGTATCATTCGGAAAGAATTAATAGAGTACTAAAGTGTACGTATGGACTTGCAAGTAGCTTGTAAGATGGAATAAATTAACACTAGTTTTTGCATGAGTTAATCGACTACTTCGTAGCTAGGAGAATGATGTGTATTGTGTAGTCGTCATGCGAAAAATGACATCGTTAAGAGCTGCATTTAGGAGTCAAAGCATAGTATTCAAAAGTATGGACTACAAGTAGTAGGCATGATTAATTGGTAAATCCTAGTAGGACCTAGGGAAGTTAGCGTACAGATTAACAAACATTTTACCTTACCAAGGAAAGATAAAGTTATCATGGACCATGTGTTGCGTGAAAACAATAAACCGCATGCTTATGCGTATTGGTGGAATCATATCTATTGCTCTCCGTTAGATTTAGATTATTACCCTTGAGAAGGATCATCCTTGTCACGGGACAAGCGTAATTGAATTGACTAAGTAATATAAACCACAAGGATTCGTATAGACTTGACTGAGTCGATATGATAGGAATCCTAAGAGTTAACTAGGATTTAGTGCAAGAATAATTCGACCCCGCTTAAGACAAAAACCGTGAATCTAAGGATCTTACACGCGTTCACGAAATGTCGAAGCAATTGGATGCTCATGCATAAAATGATCTAAGGTTTCATCCTAAGGATCACTCGTACAGATGACGAAACTCCGACTGAGTTGGAAATTCCTAGGGCCATGGGCCAATATAACTAGGAATGGATTAGGTAAGAAGATACCCTAAACCTTGCTACTCATCTGGAGGTAAATTCCGTGACCCGGAAAACGCCATTCAATGGGTGGAATGACCCCGTGGAATAGATGTAACACATGTGCAAAAAGCTGCAACTTTGTATAGACTTGAGGTTTGCCCACCCGAGAGTTTATCATCTCTCGAAAGGAGGTTGGCAAGTTATTGAAAGAATTTAACTTACAAGAGGATGGGTAATCATCCTGTTACGGACTTTTCTTGGGGGATAACTGCCAAGGAGAAAGAAAGGTTAGGTGTTTGCCTTGAAGCAAATGACCAGACAATAGACTAAAGCGACATGGTCGCTGGATCCTGCCACAACAAAACCTAAAGTATTTGGTAGGGTATGACCCTAACCCAAGAATGATAGGAATCTTGCTAAGTTGCAATTGATTCCGGATCGAATGCGGGTTGCATTCGGAGGAAAGGAGTTACTCCTTAACAGTTTGCCAGCTAAACGACCATTGAAATTGATTGTGCTTGTAACAGTTTAGAAAGGACTGTTTGCATTGTTTGCTCAATGAACTAAAGGATGAAAATATATCTAAAGCTTCAGGTTGGTGCCTGAGAGGCAGCTTCAGTTACCCCCGACTGCCTGCCTGACCCTAACCAAGGGGGTTGTTAACCGCGCCGGGAACGTGGACCGAACCCGCCGTGAGAGGTCTCTCCGTTGAGTTCTGCTTGGAGCAGGAGGACGCTTGGGTGCCAGGGGGGGCTCTGGCTGTAAATCCCTCGCCTTCCCGGCCCTGCACAAGAGACTAACGTGACTCGGGATTGGATCTCGAGGCCCGCATACTAGTCTACGGGCGGAAACTTGGGATAGTAATCACAGGAAGGATTACTGGATAGCCTTCGGGCAGATTATGAAAAGCCTACGGGCGGAACTCCTTGTATTTCAAAGATAAAAGGATATAATGATAATAAAGGAGTTGTTTGACATTGTTTTCTTTATGTCCTGTGATAAGATTACGTGAAGGAACCGGTGCATAACAGGGTTAATCAAAGAAGCTGTTTGTATATGTCAAACTAATGTGGTAGGTAATTACATAACTAAAACAAACCGAGGAAAGTGCGGAGGATGGACCATAGGTCTGTCCTATGGATGGGTGGTCCCGGTTAGCCGGGAACTTTTCTCAAAGTCCTCAACGAACAGAGGATGATCGTCATCACCGAAACAGGTACCGAGAACGATGACTTAGAATTAACTATTACCCGATTCGCGCTGTTTTAGGGGAACGGAATGGGACTATGCCTTGTGGCAGAGAGGTCGAGCCTTGCATCCCTCTCGTTTCCCATTCTCCTTGAACCAAGTGCAGCTTGAATCCGCTTCGGACCTGGCGTTTCTACGTAAAGTAGTTCGCTCGGGTCTGACGCTAGTTGTTGCTAGCTAATGACCAAACAGGAAACCCAAATTCAGGTCGATCCTAAGTGGGAACGGCCAGGATACTTCCGCTACGTGGCAGACTCGGAAAGACCTAGATTGCAAAACCCGTAACATTCCATGGGAGTGCCGGGCGGAGTTTTCTAGACAACCTTTCCGATGGACTGCTAAGACGTGTCCTAGAGGGTTTCAGCGGACACGTTACAGTTGGTATCAGAGCGAACCAACAAAGGATTTGTTTTAGGAAATTTTAATAAGAAGAAGTAAAGAAAATGTTGTGTCCCAAACATTTCCTTACTTTGAATACTGTCTTGCAAAATTATGAAGCATGGAACATGTTTTTAGTGTTCCGAGTCATGTTTATGACCGCGATGCATTCCACGGATTATCGACAAAGGGTTGAGATGATGAACATCCTAGATCGCATTTACAATCCATCACCTGTGTACGTGGAATGGAGATGGATGGGTGTTACAGGGATCTATTACATAACTGCCTATCAACCTGCGTACCTTCAAATTAACTTGAAGAGAATCAAGTGGATGGAGGATTTGAAGATCGTAAAGCTGTTCGTCTTTATTGAGGCTCACGCAAACGCGACCCTACAGGTTGGAGGTCGAAGGGTTAACCAGAATAAGTATGTGTACGGGGAAGTGATTCAAAGAATCTCTGCCGACCGAATTAAGGTTTTGGGGCGCCGTGAGAAGAATGGATATCGAAGGAAGAGATACCCTAATCTTCCAATGAACTATCGATTCCTGAAAATCGATGACCCTAATCCGTACTACTACTCAGTTCCTGTAGCTGAATGCAATAATATCTTATTCTCCTCGAATTAATGTATTAACTTGTTCCATCGGCCCAAGAAATAATTGTACCCCAAAAGGGCTATGTTGATATGAACGGAATAAAACTTTTTCTTCCGATTGTCTTGACTATGAATATTGATAAAGAAGTAAAGTGATTTGGTCACTTGGCTGAAGGAATACGTGGACGTAAATTCTGAAGAGTTAATAGAACGCCCGCTTCAAAGAGAAGTAGATCATAAGATCGAGCCAGTAACAGGAGCTACGCCAATTACGAAGAGACCATATAGAATGTCTATATTGGAAGCAATTGAGTTGAAGGAACAACTCAAGCAGCTGTTAAACCAAGGCTACAGCGGGCCTAGCAATTCACCATGGGGAGCTCCAGTCCTATTTCAAAAAACGGCCTTCAATACAAGATATGGGCACTTTTGAATTCTGGGTTATGTCATTCGGACTTACAAATGCACCTGCCACTTTCAATAGATTAATGCAGGATATTTTTTAGACCATATCTTGATGATTTCGTGCTTGTCTTCTTCGATGACATTTTAGTCTATTCTAAACGGGAAGAAGATCATGAACCTCAACTACGGATTGTGTTGGAGACAATGAGGTCTCATAAGTTGTATGCGAAAATGAAGAAGTGCGCATTCTTCAAACGTTAGATTGAAGATCTAAGATTCATAGTATCATCAGAAGGAATATCAGTAGATCTAGCCAAAGTCAGAGATGTGCTTGAATGGCCAATACCAGTATCTGTCAAAGGGATACGTAGTTTCTTGGCTTGACAGGATGGTATAGGATCTTTATAAAAAAAACTATGCCTTGATTGCAGCACCTTTGACAGAATTATTAAGGAAGCAAACGCTCATTGCTTGGTCAACTGACGAACAAACTAGCTTCGATAGGTTGAAGCAAAGTTTGGTATCAGCACCGATCCTAAACTTCTAGACCACAGTAAGGAGTAGAGAGAGTAACTGATACTAGCATGCTCGCCCTAAGATATGTGCTCATCATCAGCATACTCTTCGAGGAAATTGAAGAGTCACGAAAGGAATTATGCCACGCATGATCTGGAGTTATTAGCTGTCATCCATGCTCTAAAGCTTTGGAGGCACTATCTGTTGGGTAACAAGCTTACTCTAGTAACCGATTATAAGAATCTCAAATGGATTTTTTTCCCAGAACGAGCTCAACCTGAGGCAACGTTGATGAATTGAAGTATTAGAGGAATATGATCAAGTACCGACCTGGAAAGAAGAATGTGGTTGTTGATGCATTCAATCGCAAGGCATTCCTTAATTCACTAATCTTGCAAAATCTATCAATAGCTAGATCTCTAGCTACAGAGGTGTCCATGCCAAACGATTTAATACTTGAGCTAGCTAGAGAGGAAGGATGCCATGATCTAGCCTATCAAAGGATGCTAAGGGAAGTCTCTATCAAGGACCAGAATCCGAAGTTACAGGCCAAGTATCATGAATTTTCTGTTGACAATGGACTTATTTACTATAGAACAAGGGTATGTATACGAGCAAGCCAGCTATTTAAGATATTGTGCGAAGCTTATGACTTCACTTTCTCGGGACATCAAAGCTGCGAAGGATAGACAGAAGGCATACACGGATTTGAAGTGTCAAGATAGAATATTGAGGAAGGAGACATGGTCTTCATTCACATATGCCCAAGGAAGAATTCTCTATCCTTAGGAGATTGCAGGAAGCTAAGTCCAAGGTATTGTGGACCATACAAGATCCTCAAGTGTTTAAGACCTAATGTTTATAGACTGCAACTCCCTGAAAACCTAAAGGTTCATAATGTATTCCATATTAGTCTCTTGAAAAAGTATGTACCCAACCCAAATCATGTACTTGATGACCAACAAATTGTAATGCCTAATCAAGGAATCCTTGAACTAAGGCCGGAAAAGATTTTAGATGTCAGGGAGAGACAGTTGAGATCTAGAACCTTGAGAGAATGCCTCGTCCAGTGGAAAGATTACCCCGAAGAGGATGCTACCTGGATGGATGAAAGCTCTCTCAATCTTCAATATCCCCAGTTTATCTCGAGATGAGGACATCTTGATTCTTCTAAGGGGGAGAGAATGTAATATTTCCGCGTGATCGTACCGTAAATATTAACCTTGCGTACGTCGTGTAAACCCTGCACAAAGGGTATCTCTTTGCATTGAAATCATTGACCGCGTAATGTGTGAGCCGCGTGCAGGAAATAGGGTCCTCTGCAAATGGTAAATCAAACCGGGTGTTCAAAACCGCAAGCCGCACGAAAACACCCTCTTGGGAGGGGCAATTTAATTAAATTAATGCAAATTTTTTTTAATTTATCCCTTCCCCCAGCCGATGCATGGCTGGAGGAAAGGGAGTGTGGGGGGGGAGAATGGCAAAGTGAGGGTTGCATGGGGAAGTTCTCCACGTGGGTGGAGACCCCCTTCCCCACCCCCAAGGCCTATAAAAACACCCCCCATCAAGGGGGTGTGCTTAGGAGGGAAGAGGAAAGACTCTGTGAGGGAAACGAGACTGTGTGAAGGAAGAGGAGAGAAGGGGAGGCTCTGTGAGAGAGGAAGGAAGCTCGTGGAGGTCGCCGCCTCGCTGCCGCTGGGTCCGCCAGCCGCCATCCTGCCTCGCCACAGTCGCCGGACTGCCTCCAACCGCCGCCAGCTGCTGTAGCTGTTGCCGCTGCTGCCGCCAGGCCACTGACGCCACCGCCATCATGTCCACCACGTCGCCCACGACCCCCTTTTGACCCACGTGGAGCTGAAAAGCTTCTTTGGAAGCTTCTTTAGAAGCTTCCAAAAGGGGGCCTCATTAACTCCTCTTCACACGGCCCTTTTCCACCATTTGTCAAAGGAGGCCTCCATAACCCCCTTTCCCACCAACTGCCCCAAAAGGCACTTTTCCACCCTTTTCCACCCATTTCCAAAGGCCTTTCCCACCACCGTCCCGAAATACCTTTCCCACCACAATTCCGAATAGGCCATTAACACCCCTTTCCCGGGAATCGAAGAGGGCCATAAGGATCCCACTAGACCGTCGGAAAAGGTCCCGCAATAAGTCTTTTAAAGGCTCTTCACCGCAAGCGACCTACCGTTACAGAATCTTCCGTCTACAAGGAGAGGCAAAGGCCGGAAGGTTGCTCGTCAAGGCAAAACAATCCGTAGATGACAAAAGCGAATTCAGAAACCGAACCTACGTGTACGATGGCTCCGAAAAGATCCCAAGAGGCAACCGCGGGAGGCTCGACTCCGAATATACAAGTGGACATCTCCCCGACTCCACAAGTCCAGGTTCTTCCCTGTTAATTCCGCATAAGCGAATGATTAGGCGTACTTAGCCCGTAAAAGGAAATTGCATTTTTCGCTTAAATTTCAAAGCATATGGAAGGGAAAGAAATACATCTCTTGAAACATTAGGTAAGATTGAAATATGTCGTAAATTTGAACAAGTAGAAGGCTAGTTGCATATAGTTTTGGTACCTTATCAAAGAGTCTAAACTTAGGCAAAGAAATGGAATTTATAAGTGCATTATCCTCGTCCTAGACATGCTAGAAATAAGCGTATACTGCACATTAGGTAACATACTTCTCATAATGATTTCATAGGAAAAAGGTTAGCATCATAAGGTATCATTCGGAAAGAATTAATAGAGTACTAAAGTGTACGTATGGACTTGCAAGTAGCTTGTAAGATGGAATAAATTAACACTAGTTTTTGCATGAGTTAATCGACTACTTCGTAGCTAGGAGAATGATGTGTATTGTGTAGTCGTCATGCGAAAAATGACATTGTTAAGAGCTGCATTTAGGAGTCAAAGCATAGTATTCAAAAGTATGGACTACAAGTAGTAGGCATGATTAATTGGTAAATCCTAGTAGGACCTAGGGAAGTTAGCGTACAGATTAACAAACATTTTACCTTACCAAGGAAAGATAAAGTTATCATGGACCATGTGTTGCGTGAAAACAATAAACCGCATGCTTATGCGTATTGGTGGAATCGTATCTATTGCTCTCCGTTAGATTTAGATTATTACCCTTGAGAAGGATCATCCTTGTCACGGGACAAGCGTAATTGAATTGACTAAGTAATATAAACCACAAGGATTCGTATAGACTTGACTGAGTCGATATGATAGGAATCCTAAGAGTTAACTAGGATTTAGTGCAAGAATAATTCGACCCCGCTTAAGACAAAAACCGTGAATCTAAGGATCTTACACGCGTTCACGAAATGTCGAAGCAATTGGATGCTCATGCATAAAATGATCTAAGGTTTCATCCTAAGGATCACTCGTACAGATGACGAAACTCCGACTGAGTTGGAAATTCCTAGGGCCATGGGCCAATATAACTAGGAATGGATTAGGTAAGAAGATACCCTAAACCTTGCTACTCATCTGGAGGTAAATTCCGTGACCCGGAAAACGCCATTCAATGGGTGGAATGACCCCGTGGAATAGATGCAACACATGTGCAAAAAGCTGCAACTTTGTATAGACTTGAGGTTTGCCCACCCGAGAGTTTATCATCTCTCGAAAGGAGGTTGGCAAGTTATTGAAAGAATTTAACTTACAAGAGGATGGGTAATCATCCTGTTACGGACTTTTCTTGGGGGATAACTGCCAAGGAGAAAGAAAGGTTAGGTGTTTGCCTTGAAGCAAATGACCAGACAATAGACTAAAGCGACATGGTCGCTGGATCCTGCCACAACAAAACCTAAAGTATTTGGTAGGGTATGACCCTAACCCAAGAATGATAGGAATCTTGCTAAGTTGCAATTGATTCCGGATCGAATGCGGGTTGCATTCGGAGGAAAGGAGTTACTCCTTAACAGTTTGCCAGTTAAACGACCATTGAAATTGATTGTGCTTGTAACAGTTTAGAAAGGACTGTTTGCATTGTTTGCTCAATGAACTAAAGGATGAAAATATATCTAAAGCTTCAGGTTGGTGCCTGAGAGGCAGCTTCAGTTACCCCCGACTGCCTGCCTGACCCTAACCAAGGGGGTTGTTAACCGCGCCGGGAACGTGGACCGAACCCGCCGTGAGAGGTCTCTCTGTTGAGTTCTGCTTGGAGCAGGAGGACGCTTGGGTGCCAGGGGGGGCTCTGGCTGTAAATCCCTCGCCTTCCCGGCCCTGCACAAGAGACTAACGTGACTCGGGATTGGATCTCGAGGCCCGCATACTAGTCTACGGGCGGAAACTTGGGATAGTAATCACAGGAAGGATTACTGGATAGCCTTCGGGCGGATTATGAAAAGCCTACGGGCGGAACTCCTTGCATTTCAAAGATAAAAGGATATAATGATAATAAAGGAGTTGTTTGACATTGTTTTCTTTATGTCCTGTGATAAGATTACATGAAGGAACCGGTGCATAACAGGGTTAATCAAAGAAGCTGTTTGTATATGTCAAACTAATGTGGTAGGTAATTACATAACTAAAACAAACCGAGGAAAGTGCGGAGGATGGACCATAGGTCTGTCCTATGGATGGGTGGTCCCGGTTAGCCGGGAACTTTTCTCAAAGTCCTCAACGAACAGAGGATGATCGTCATCACCGAAACAGGTACCGAGAACGATGACTTAGAATTAACTATTACCCGATTCGCGCTGTTTTAGGGGAACGGAATGGGACTATGCCTTGTGGCAGAGAGGTCGAGCCTTGCATCCCTCTCGTTTCCCATTCTCCTTGAACCAAGTGCAGCTTGAATCCGCTTCGGACCTGGCGTTTCTACGTAAAGTAGTTCGCTCGGGTCTGACGCTAGTTGTTGCTAGCTAATGACCAAACAGGAAACCCAAATTCAGGTCGATCCTAAGTGGGAACGGCCAGGATACTTCTGCTACGTGGCAGACTCGGAAAGACCTAGATTGCAAAACCCGTAACATTCCATGGGAGTGCCGGGCGGAGTTTTCTAGACAACCTTTCCGATGGACTGCTAAGACGTGTCCTAGAGGGTTCCAGCGGACACGTTACATATGAGCAGCATGTCAGAACTATTACTGAGCTGACCAATGGTGATGAGCGTGTGTAGATTGCTATCTAAGGCTAAACGTATTAGACACCTTACTAGTGATACGATACGAGAACTACATGCTGCAGGCTTATGATATCGATGTGCTAAGCCGATATCTTGTGATCATCAAGCCACATGCAGGGCAAAGACATAAAAAATACTCTTGGTATTAGAATATTATGATCCAAAGGATGGAGAAGATCTTGCTGAGGACCATTTTGGTATGGGTAAAAAACAATACCTTCAGTTCAAGAAAGAATATCATGGGCAGCATGTGGATTTGGATGATCATGACCCCATGGGGGAGCCCCTTCAGTCCACAGACATGCACTTTAAATGCTTGGACATCACTAAGAACTTAGGGGCTGCTGCAGTCCATGCAATGGTGACTTCAGCCTCATATACTTCATTCATACATGGCATGGTGATGCGTGAGAGGCTTATGGAAGAGCTAGTGAATACCACCATGCTGATTATGTTTCCAATTGTACTTGACTTTGACCTTATGGAAGCTGATCCAATGCATGGAAGCGATACCACTTTCCCTTTTGATCCGGGTGGCTACGGGCTGACCTTGACCCTCTGCATAGACTAGTACTACTCTTGAATATTAGGCAATCTTTTACTGGGTTTATGCCGAGAATCCCCCCCCCCCCCCCAACTATCTTTTGCCACTTGTAATGCTGTACAGAGTAGTACTCTACAGCCCACTATTTGGCTATACCAATAAGTCCGATCTTTGTTTTTTAGGACAAAAACTTCATTTTGAGTGGGGATGGATTGTAATGGAGGGGAAATACTTAGGTCAGGTTGACCTAAGTATAAAAGGTGTAAGGGACACTGCATAGGTACCAATTTATGAATATACATCTGTCTTCACCTTCTTCCCTGTCCTTCCATGGCTGCCAGCCCTTTCTCTCTCCTCTTCTTATCTTTCTCTCTCTACTCCTAGTATTTCTCTCTCCTCGTCACCCTCTTTCTCTCTCTTTCTCTCTCCTCTCTGCAATCTCTCCCTTCTCTCCTAGATCTCCTTCCTTACATACTTGCATCTCCTTTATTTATATGATTCTAAAAATACATTTATTTAGATAAGACCCATTGATTCTACTGTTGTGAATAGTCCCATCTAGATCTTGTAGCAAGTAAGTGCCATTTTCAAACATATGCTTGATGAGGAAAGGTCCTTTCCATCTAACTCAAAACTTGGTTTGAAAAGTGGAATCCAAGCTACTGTCATATCTCATAACTAGTATTCCCTCCACAAGATTCTTCTTCTTTAGCTATGTGTTAAACCATTCCCTTCTCTTCACAATCTATTTTTCATAACAATTCATTGCTTGTTGCCTATCCAACTGTAGGATATGGGATTCTAGTCCTTTGTCAACTCACAATTTTGTTTGATCTAACTGATGCTTTCTTACAAACTCCATCGTAGGAAACATGACATTTATAGGTAATAAAGCATCTCGACCATATACTAACTAAAGATGGGTGAATCCTGTACTTGTCTTCTGCATTGTTCTACAAGCCTACAAGGCTTAATGTAGATAATTGTCCCAATCTTTAGAATGATCCTCCACCAGCTTAAAGAGAATCTTTTGTAACATTCCATTGAATGCTTCCACCAGTCTATTGCACTGAGGGTAATAAGGAGTAGCAAATGTGTGTTTCAAGTCTAGTTTCCATGTTAATTCTCTCAATAGTTTATTTCTGAAGCCAGGACCTTGATCTATCACTAGTTTGAGTGGTATTTCAAATATGCAACATATGTCCTCCATGAGGAACTAAGTTACATCCACTTGTCAAGATTGTGGGAGAGAAGGAAGGAGTCTCACTTGTAGCTTTCTTGCTTGCACAATGGGGGAATACACACAAAGGTGGAGATTGAAAACAATTTTCCTCTTCTTAGTTCTGTAAGCCAAAAAAAGAACTCTCGTACATAGAAATAGAAGAACCCTATATATGGGTCTCAAACCAAACTCAACTAACTAAGGTGGCATACTAACTGAGCCACGAACTAGAGTAGATAAGGATAGCTATCATCTAGCTATTATTCATGGGCAGTGTACCAACAGCATCTACAGCTAACAAGTCAGTGACATAAATGCACAACGGTCACCCTGGCATATCACGAGTGGAGCTCGATATCTCAACACTCCCCCTCAAGCTCAATCACAATTCCTGCACACCAAGCAGGTCTCTAAACTTGCGCAGCTTCTATGTTCCCAATGCCTTTGTAAATATGTCAGCTACATGATCCTCTGTGCTGACATAAACTAGATCAATAAGACCTAGTAAAACCCTCTCCCACACATAGTGATAATGCACCTCAATGTGCTTTGTTCTAGCATGATAGACTCGGTTATTTGCCAAGTGTATATTGCTCATGTTGTCACAATAAATGACAACTGGCCCATCTATAGGCTGATGCATATCATAAAGTAGCTTATGCAACCAAGCTACCTCACATGCAACCATTGTTGCACCCCTATACTCAGTATCTGTGCTCGACAAGGCAATTGTAGGCTGTTTCTTACTACTCCAAGTCACTGCAGCACTCCCAAAAGAGAACACATATCCACTGGTAGATCGTCTATCAGAAATACTACCAACCCATTCAGCATCAGTGTATCCATGCAATTGTATCTGAACCCTAGTCTCATAAAGTAGTCCATATTGCAATGTGGACTTCACATACCGGAGTATGCGTCTAGCCGCACCCAAATGCGGTTTCCTTGGAGCCTGCATAAACTGACTTACCAATCCAACAACATAGCTCAAAACTGGCCTGGTAATAAGCATATAAATCAAACTTCCTACTATGCGTCTGTACATAGTAGGGTCTTCCAGAAGCTCACCTGCATCTGCGCGCTGCTTCACATTTTGCTCCAAAGGATCTGAAATAGGCTTACAGCCTGTCATCCCATATTTGGACAGCATGTCCAATCCATACTGCCTCTGCAAGACCATATCCCACTTGGTGATCTAATCACCTCAATGCCCAAGAAATAATGCAGCTCTCCCAAATCCTTCATCCCGAACTTCTGCTTCAATAGCATTTTCACATGAAGGATATCTTCACCACTATCACCTGTGATAATCAAATCATCAACATAAATGACAAGCAGCATAATACCTTTCTCTGTTTTCCTCACATAAAGTGAGAAATCTGCCTTGGAAATCTGAAAGCCAATAGTGACAAGATACTGTCCTATCTTGTCAGACCATGCTCTAGGTGCTTGCTTTAAGCCATACAAGGCTTTCTTCAACTTGCAAACAAACTCATGATGAACAGTATACACATCACCTGGTGGCTACTCCATATAGACCTCTTCTTGCAAATCACCATGCAAGAAGGCATTCTTTACATCCATCTGATGTAAAGACCATCCCTTTGATGCAGCCATAGCAATGACTGCTCTTACGGTTTCCATCCTTGCAACCGGACTGAATGATTCTTCATAATCAATGCCATATGTTTGTGCATACCCCTTGACTACTAATCTTGCCTTGTATCTATTCACAGAACCATCTGCATTGTGCTTCACCTTATAAACCCACTTACAACCAATTGCATTCTTATCTTTAGGCAAATGTACCAATTCCCATGTAGCATTTGCTTCCAAGCCCATTTCTTCATCCATGGATTTCTAAGAGCGGAATTTTGATGCTGAGAAGTGCTTTAAAATAGCTAAAAATTACGAATATCAAAGGAAAAATATTCAATATCGAAGGCGGTGGCTCATTTTAAGCGTCAAAGTGCTTTAAAGGCGCCCGAGCGACACTTGTTGATTTTTCATAATTTTTCAGGCTGTCGTGCGGATTGACAAGAGTTACTGGCCAATGCGGGATGTCAAGCCGGACACCCACGATTTTTCAGAGCTCAATTCGAAGTCTGGACGGGGAAATGGCCAAGAAATGGGTAAGATTTGAAGAGGTGGACACTTGAGAGGCCAAGTGGGCATGACCTTTGGGGGGGGGACATGCAACTTTTAATGTAGCATGAAATTTCACATGAAGGAAGAGAGGAAAAATGTGAGGAGAGGGCGCATCCTGATGGCGTCGAAAAATGCGCTTCTTGGGAGAAGAATGGAGATGGCAGCCTCAATACACCCTGCCCAATCGACATTGGGGCTTCATTCCCTTCTCCCTGCTAATGATATCTCCGCCTCTCGCCCAAGAAATGGTGGCATGGTTGGAGAATTCTGAATCTAGTCTTTCTCTCTCCTCCCTCTCTCTCCCGTAAGGGCAGATTCATGTGGTGAAGAAGAAGAAGAAGAATTGATGATGGATGTTTGTCCAATGAAGACCGGATTGCTCCATGGTGCAAGAGGAAGGAAGATTGCTGATTGTGGATTGTCATGAGCATTAATGGTGGCTGGAAATCAGTCCCAAGGTATGACAAATAAAAACCCGCAACCCGCAAAGAACGACAATCTCATTTTTACAAAGGAAATTGATGTTTTATGCAAATTGCTTTATGAATATTTGTTCCCATGGGATGATTATGTATTATAATGTTGTTTGCAATGTCTTCCAACTGTTTATGCTCAGAAAATAAAAAAATCATAAGTGTTGTGAATGAAATTAATGGTGTCAAACCCGTTAAACACGCGAAATATGGAGAAATTGGGTATTTTTGATATATAAATGGAAAATATAGTAAGACACACCAACTAAATTTGTGTTTTTTCTGCAAATGAACCTAAGGGCCACAGCCCACAACTCACTTTGTATTTTCAGTCATTTAATATTGCAAAAAATACAAGAAAAATAGGAAAAATGGAGAAAAATAAGGGAAAAATGGATTTTGAGTGCCGAAAATTAAGGCAAAATAAGATTCATGTTTGTGGATGTATGGGGGGTTTGAAGTATGAGGTTTAGCCTCAGTTCAACCCTACCTTTATGTTCTCGTGATTTTTATGGCTTTTTATACAATAAAAATGTGGAAAATGAACCCTAAACGTATGCACCATGCACAACCTAAACGGGTGAGGGGGTAGAGTGTATGAAAGGTGTTTAAATGCTAATTGAAATAATGAAAAGCTTGCTGGTTTTTATGCATACCATTTAGATCGATCGTTAATTTAAATTAAGAACCTAGTAGCACGAGGGTTTCTCGGTGCTAGGTTCATGCAATGCCGCATACGAGCGATAGTCGAAATCATTGAAAGAAATGTTTTCCACATGTGCACCAATACTGATTTTCTTAATTGTTTGAGCACATAGACATTCACAGTTTGCATAAATCATAAAGAAATGATAAAAGGTATCAGAAAATATCTCCTGGATGCATGGCAATTGCTTTCTAGAGGAACATGATCAACGTTGAGTGAGTAAGGTTGCCCAAGCTGTAGGCTAGGTGTTGGGTCTAAGGGGGAAAGTAAAGTGAGGAAGCATGGTATATCTCCTGGAAATACACGAATCATAAAAGAGAGAAGTTTGTGTTCGTATTGTGTTATATATGTTTAGCGATGCATCGAGGGGCCAATCCCCAAGATGTAGGAGAGTCGCAGTGAGGTAGCGACAGTCAGCCGTGGGAGGACCTCCTATGTTTGTACTTCGTGCTATTTGGAAATGTGTTGGGACTCCCTTTGAGGAGTGTTAATTGGGTTAGAGTTGGACTACGAGACGTGATACAAACGCAAGATGTTTAGAAAGATGATGTATGTGTCATCCACGCTCCTGGCCGCGAGGCTGTGGGATTGTTGAGCGCATGATAGAGGTCCGACTAGTGCATGAGCCAATGGTAGCCCGTTTTAGGTCCCATCAGTGGTGCGTTTGCCGGGAGCCGCTTAGAAGTGGCGGTCCTCGAATCTTGGCTATCTAGGGACCAGTTAGCAGTTTATGCCAAAGGATACTGAGATTGACCCGTTATTTATCAATAAGCATCGTCTAGCCGAAATCCAAAAGCAAGAGAGAGACGAAAGAGCTAGGCGACGTGCTGAAACTCTGAGGAGGTATTCCCCTAAGCGTAGCGGTGCTGAATCCTCACGAGGGAGTGGATCTAGTGGTCCTGGGGCCACAAGCAGTAAGTTAGGAGAAGGTGGAAGCTCTAGTGCTCCCCTTTCTTCCATAAGGCAGTCTACATCAAGTGCAGGAGGTGTAACCCCATCGTCCCCTATTTCTAGTGCAAATCCAATTTCCGTCATGGCGCAGCCCATTGCAATTCCTGTGGGAACGACGGATTTTCCGACTCTAGGTTACCCGCTGCCATTTTTAATGGGCTAGTTGAGGAAGATGCGGAACTCCATATCAGGGAGTTTCAAAAGCTGATGTTTAACTGTCACATCCAAGAAGAAGGACATTTAATGATGTTCTTCAACATGACTCTCAAAGGAAGAGCTGCCATATGGTATCATGGTTTAGAAGCCGGAACCATATTGAATATTGATTCATTTTATGGAGCTTTTCGAAGGGAGTTTGCCCCTGAACGGGGTGGGCAATATTGGTTGCGTGTACTCAACGTGACCCGCCAAGAACCACATGAGGATATTCATGCTTATGTGAAGAAACTAAAAGAGGTTTTCTGTAAGTTGGACACCTCTATTCCTATCCCCGCAGCTGCCCTATTGCAATATTTTCTGCATGGTTTAGACTTAAATATCTAGTTGCAGTTGAGTAGTGTCCCTTTGGAGGATATAGATACTGCCATTACACGAGCACAAGAAGTGGAATCCCAACTACAAGCAGCCTATGCCTCTCAAGGCAATCCGAATATGGGTCTAGCATTGGGAAATAATATGGCGATGGCCAATGGCAGTAGTAGCCAAGGGATAACGATGGCTAATCCTAATGGGAGAGGGAACATGATGCAGAATGTGCCTTTATTACCAGCTCCCCCTAGCATATCGATGCCTACGGGCAGTCAAATGGCTCCAAATGGTGGAGGCCAGGCAGTTAATCCTAATACCATGACTGTGGTTCAACAACCAGTGCCTAATCAAATTGTTAGGCCGATGGAACGATAGGGTAATGATCAAGGCTATGAGTTGAGCGCTTCCAATGTTCTTGGCAGGGTTAAGGACATGATGAAGCATTATACCGACATGATTACGGAGCAGTATCGACAAATAGCTGTTGATGTCAACTTTCTTTAAAAACAACAAAATTTGATAGGAAGTAGATACCCAGATGAGGATGCACCTTCGAGGTTTAGCTGCAAATGGTGTGGTGGGCAACATTATCCACGAAATTGCCCAAATGTCAAGTGCGACATTTGTGGAAAATCCGGCCATTTAGCAGCCACTTGCTGGAGTAAGATTAGTTCCCTCTAGCGAGGTAGTCGGCAACCAGGGCCTATGAATCATCGTGCGCAACCTAAACAAATACTCCAAAGACCAAAGACTACAGTGGAGGAGCTGCCTAGTGGTAGTGGGGTTAGTTTGATTTAGGCTGTGTGTGTTAATGATGCTGAAACCTCTAATCTGCGAGCTGTCCTTACAAGAGGTCAAAAGGATAGAGAGGCCAACAAGGATAAGCCTGTCGACGGAAACCCTAAACAGAGCGACAAAGGAACGCAAGTTCTGGATCCTTTAATGGAAGGGGACCTCGGAAGCCCGTGGAGAGTAAAGACGATGTTAAGAAGGATAAGGAACCACCGAGGAAGAAGGTGAAAGTTAAAAAAGAGGCAATAAAGCCGGTTCAGCGACCTAAAGAGCGGATGGTTTGGCGTGAAAAGTGAACTCTACCGAACTATCATGAATTTGATTTGGCAAGCTCTCTTTGCGAAGTCAAGCCGGATGTGAATCTTTTACAGCTTATTAAGCTTTACTCAGGAGTACACAAGGAATTTAGAAAGATCCTACGTACCGGGTATATCGTAGAACCTTTGGGTATTGCACGAGTTGGTGATGACTAGTTCGAGCATGCTGAGAATCATTGCCCAAGGGTTGTAGCCTCTATCGATGGGATATTAGTAGATTATGCCATTGTCGACACGGGATCATCTGTTAACATTATGAGTTCTGAACTGATTGAAAGATTGGGTCTTGCGATCCAGAAAGATACCTTCACAATTCTCAAAATGGCGGATGATAGTTTGAGACAGTCGAAAGGTTGCATTACTAAGGTCCATGTCACTGTTGCAAATGTAGAATGCCTGTTGGACTTTAGGGTGATTCATTTTGCAGGGTGTCCAAGTTACCAAGTATTACTTGGACAACCTTGGATCTTGCAAGCGGACTGTCAAGTGGATATACCCGCCGGTCGGCTGATATTCGGCAGAGGGGCTCAACGCCTAGTGATTGATGCCTATCCTGAGTCCCCGCAGAGTGAGAGAGCTCCTCTATCTTCCATAGAATTGGAGACATTAGAGGATTTATCCGCCAGTGAGACATCATCGAGTGATGAGTCCAAAGAGGGATCCACCACGGAAGACATCTATCAGATCACTTTGAACGAGCCGATAGAGGCCCGAGATCGTATAAGAGATGCAGATGTTATCGAGCTAGACCTTGGTACGCCTGATGAATCGCGACCAATCAAATTAGGGTCCATGCTCAGTGTCCAAGAATGTGAGGAGTACGTCTCTCTGATCCAAGAGTTCCGCGATATTTTCACCTGGAGTTATGATGAACTTAGAGGAATTCCTCCTAGTTTCGCCGTTCATACAATTCCGTTGAAGGAAGGAAGCAGCCCTGTATGACAGAAAGTAAGGCTTATGCCTTTCCAACTGAGGGACGGGCTGTTTGAAGAGTTACAAAAGCTTCCGAAAGCGGGTTTGATTTTTCCTATGCAACACACGGAATGGAGTTCACCAGTTGTGATCAGAAAGAAGAAAAATAATCAAATCCAATTATGTGTAGATTTCAGAGAGCTGAATAAGCAGACGGTTAAGGATTACTACCCGTTGTCATATTGCTGCGCATTCGAGGTGTGAAATCCACCCAAAAGTTGTGTGTGGGAGCTGATATTTTGTACATACTTAGCTGTCATGTTTGCATCTTTATTCTGCGTGGTAATATAGTAAAGAGGGGTCTTTTACTACCTTTTCTTTCAGCTGGGGTTGCCACTACAGGCAGATCTGGCTGTCTGGTTGTGCTTGTTGGGTGCATGCCGAATGCATACCAATGTGGACATGGGAAAAGGACAAGAAAGCTGGAGATAAAAGCTTCCTGGTACTCCAGGAAGACACAGAAACTGTTTTGAATATTGCACTTTAAAGAACAGCGGTATCCAGGTAGTTTGTGTCAATAGCACAAGAACGAGGCATTGTTCTCCTTTTTGAATTTGAGGAACAAGTATGCTTGGTCAGCCTAGGTTTGGATTGATCTTGTTATGAATCAAGGATACCTTGCACTTGATTTACTGGTGTATGCATCTGTGGTAAAAGCATAGATGTTGAAGCACATGTGATCACACTATTTTCTACATGTACTGCTGTCGTGGGAGAAGGCTGCTTTTCTGGTCCAAAAGGGGGTGTGAGAAAGAAAAAGCAAGGGAGGACTATTTTTGAAAAGGGGAGTTTTGGAGGCAAAAAGGGGCGTTGTGAAAGCTGTCAGTTTTTTTTGGGGACCTCACATGTAGAAAAGGAGGGGAAGGAAAAGAAAATGAAGGGGGAGCTTCGGCAAGCTTTGCAAGACAAGCCAGAGGAAAGACGACGAGTAGAAGGACGTTCAGTGACCTGTTGAAGAGCAATAATAATATGAAGAGACGACAGATCAACTTGCTTCTATCTCGGACGAGGACCTGTCTATTACAAAAAAAAGAGATAAGAAGGATAACATGGAGCTTGGTGTTCGTGTCTGAGACAACTGAGGAGAAGAGTACGCTGCAACAAAGCTAAAGACGATGCCGTAAAGTAATGTTAAGCTGCAGAAGATGAAGTCGATAAAGCCACAGAAGATGAAGTTGGTAAAGACCAAGTGTAATTTTTCGTCAAAGCTGATCGGAGTTCGACAAAGCTGATCGTGAGGAGAAGAATGTAGATGCCGCTGTCACGCTATCTCCAAATTCTGATCATAATGCAGGGTGATGAGAAGTAGGAGTCATCCGAGGCCACAAGGAAATCAAAGGAAGGTCAGGATCGAAGCGACGTGGAAGCTGATGACAAAGATGAGGCTACCTGCACCATGAAACAAGGACGTTGTTGAGATAAAGAAAAATTAGAAGACTGTAAAGCGTGAAGGGAGGAGGGACAGGCCAAAATTCCGTCTGATTCATATAATTCTCTCTCTGTGGATTCTTCTATCTCCGTTGCAGCCCTGGCCCAACCAATCAGGGCACCACAAAGCTTTTTCAAAATTTTCTTGATATACAACGGATTCACACATAGACTGGATGCCTCGTCTTGAAGAATCATAGATGGTTTAGGTTTCACCAAATAGGACAGAGCCTCCGCCACATCGTTGTTTTGCACATAACAGCTGTCTTAATGGAAGAAGGTCAGGTTGCCCCGCCACCTACCATTTTCCCGGCCAATACTCAGCAAGATGATCCCGCAAATGCACATGTTGCAGCCCAGGAAATGCAAGGAGCTTTAACCTTGGGAAGTATGGATTAAACAGAACGCATTCGTGCTGTGGTGTGCTGGATCAATTTCAGAAAGCTGTGGAGGACCTCCGGATGTTTACATTGAAGAAGCCTTAAGTTGGTGTTACAACAATTTGATGACTGTTCAAGCAGTGCTGAAAGATGAAACATTGAAGACTGTTCTTTACACAAGCTCTGAGGGTGAAGAATTCTGTCAGACTGGATGCTTCAAAAGAGGTTCACCACACCCAAGAAGTATCACCTTTGTTAACAGATTGGAAGAGTTGTAGATTGATGGATCTAGTGCTATTCTAGAAGCCAATAAAGTAGATCATCTTGCAAGTGAAATCCCTTTTGTATATGCTAAAGTTGGAGATTTACAGGTTGAGGACATTGAATCACTTCTCAATGATTACAAAGAATTAGATTTTGAAGTATTATGCTCTTTCTAAAACAGTGAAGAGTTTAACACGAGTGAAGCATGTCAGTGACAGCCCTTTCTGGAAATCTTATATGTATCTTTTGGTGTTAGAGAGCTTGTTAGAGACAAACCTAACCTTCTGCAGAATTATAGAATCTAGTAATAAAGCATTGCCATAGAGTAAAACTCGTGCAGGGTTTAATAATTGCTGATCAAAAACTGGTCTTTGATTACTGAAACCGCTGGTGTCTGGATTCAATAGCTCTTCAGGCTGTGAACAGCAAGTTTATTAAACATATGCATGTTAAATCAGCAATCTTTGCATTCAATATGAAGAGTCTGGAGTTTACTATGGCATAGCCTGATCTCACTTGTTTAATCTTCTATCTTGGAATTTCTTAAGAACCTCTGTGGTTGCGACTTTGCTTTCGAAACCCTTTGACATCTTTGGTGAACCGGACGTGAAAGCGTCGCAGAAATTTTAGGATGGGGGATACTTCAACATCATTTTCAGCCTCTTCTACAATTCCTGCTGCGTCCTCTACTTTAGCTCCATCATTGACTACTGCGTCAAGTACTTCAACGGATGATCTAAAGCAGATTTTGCAGAATATGTCCATGTATATGCAGCTTCAAAATCAGCAGACACAATTGTATATGCAGCAGCAACAGCAATTGCATCAACAATAGTTGTCTCAGCAAAGGCAACTATATTCGGAGCAAGAGAATGCAATCAGCACGACTAAGGCGATTGAAGCAGTTCAGAATGAGAAGAAGCTATTTGATGGCCGTAATGTTTCAGCATATTTGAAGACATATAAGATCAAGATGGGGTTTTTTGGAGTTCCAGCTGGACTTATGAGTAAGTATTTCCTTCGTCTTGTCACACCCGCCTTGAGGGCAAAAGTGACTGATCTTTTTATTCAAAATTTGCATTGGCAAGATTTTAAGAAAGCCCTGAAAGAAGAGTATTTCCTTGAGGACTTTGGGATGGCTACATGGCGGTCATTCCGGGAGTGGGTCTACATGCCAGGTTTAGTTGCTTCAGAGTTGATTCGAGAATTTGAAGAGAGGTATAGTCAGGTTGATGCCATTGAAAAAAGAGCATTGGATGTTGAGAAAGTTGAGCTTTTCTTGCAAGCTGCAGATCCTGCTCTTCAGGAAGAATTGGGAGAGCTTCTTGAAGATCGCACAAAGCCTATGGGTCTTAAAACAGATTGGCAAGATGCCCAGGATGCAGTCTCAATTTTGACCAGGAGGAGGATATGGAAGGCCCGCCTACAGAATGGTTCTATGACACCGACACCGTCTTCTGCTCCTATGCCTGCTTCTATTCCTGTTATTTCTTCTCCTCCTCAGCCAGTTTCTTGGCCTATGCCAGTGCCTACTGTTTCCACTCCTCCTATTCCTCCTATTCCACGACTGATGCCATCACCTTCTACTCCAAAACCATCCACTCCGTTGGTGCCTACCTCTCTTGATGACATAATCAAAGGCATAATGGATTTGACACTGGAGTCAGTTAAAGCGGAGTTGGTGGGAAAATTGAAAGAGCAGTTTGCTTCGACTGCGCCTACTATTTCTTCTAGTGCTCCTACTGCACCTAGGAGTGCTCCTAGTGCACCTAGGAGAGATCGGAGATGTATTTGGTGTGATAGTACAAACCATCAGCATTGCAGGGATTGTGAATCTTTTCAGGATGCAAGGAGGAAGAATTTGGTATTTTGGGGACAAGATGGTAAGATTTGGTTGACTGAAACAGGAGCTCCGCTTGCTACCAACTTTGGGAAAGGCAGAATGAAGAAGTTAGTGGATGACATGGCTGCGCATACTTCTTATGTGGCAGGTAGAGGAGATGCTTCTGCATATGGATTTCAGATTGAGAAGGGATCAGAGAATCAGTCAGCATTATGGACTTATGCTATGGAGACTGCAAACAAGGGAAAAATTCAGCAAACTGTTTTGACTAGTGCAGGCTCTAGCATCAGATCTGAGACAGGTTGGGATTCGCCTGTTGACAGGTACTCTATTTATGCCTACTTGGCTAAGTCTCAGGGAGCAGATGTACTTGTTGAGGAGAAGCGTAAGAGGGATGAAGAAAATCCAAGTGCAGCTAAAAAGACTAGAGGGGGTGAGTTTGTTACTCCACCTACTGCAGGACCGTCTTTGAGACCAGGGCCAGAACGACAGATGGAAGATGCTCAAAAGAGAGAAAATAGGCAAGAGCCTAGAGAGAGAAAGCAGCCAAGGTTTAGATTGATGTCTGATATTGAGACATCTACAGACGTGAAGAAAATCTTTAATGATAAGATACTTGGCAGTGAGGTGACTTTCACTATTTCTGAGGTTTTGGGCATCTCGAAAAGAGAGTTTCAAGATCAGTTTCAAGAGGTCCTGAAGAGGAAAAGACATGCATTGCCTACTACTGATACACAGGGAGTTTTGATTGGGGAGTTGGATGAGGGTGAGGATGAGGTTATGGTTGAGAATGCTTCGGTTTTTCCACAGATAGAGAAGAGGGTTCAGCCTATGCATTATGCTAAAACTGATGAGCCTGTCTTGATACCGCGTAGTCACTTTTCGCGGAGTCATTGGGCTAGGGCAACTACAGAGACGATGGTAAAAATTGGAGAGAAGCAGGTGCCTTATGTTGCTTTGGTGGATCATGGTTCAGAGATTAATCTCATAGTTCGTGGAGTTTATGAAAGTAACAGATGGCCTATGGATGTAGAGCATGGGTGGCATATGAGAGCCGCCAACAACACTGTAGGTGATTTGTATGCTGCCTGTCCCAGTGTCAGGGTTTCTATTGGAGATGTAGAGGAGGATTTCCATTTCTTTGTGCAGGATTCATGCTCTTATCCCATAATTCTTGGACAGCCATTCATCACAGAGATGCGCATGGAAACAAAGGTAATGGATGATGGATCTCCTAATGCACGGATTCACAGTAAAGATGGCATGAGAGCAGTTCAGTTTATGACTGTGTGTGTGAAACATGTTAGAAATAGGGATACTCTTAGAGATGCACCTTTGCCCACTATGAGGGATTTGGGTTTTCATTAGGTACCACCGTTTCGCGAGACGACGGTGGTACAGAGCAGAGGAGATTAGAGTTCTCGCCTCCTGGCAGCAGTGTTTTCTCCTCCGGTTTTGTTGGGATTTCAGCAAACAGTTCAATGAGTTATCAGAAGACTTCTAAGTTGCCTAGAGCTGCCAGGCAGTACATATGCAGGAAGGAGAAAAATTTGAAAAATGCAAAAATTTTAGAGGATGATGAGCATATAGATGGGATGTATGACAGTATGATTTGTGCAAATACGATGACAGAGATGGGAAATATGGTGAAAACTGATATGCAGAGTTGTCACAGTAATGTATTAGTACAATCCTTGTACATGTTTCATGAAATTGCAGATTTTGTGTCACAGATTGAGTCAGAGGCTGAGGTGACTCAGCAAAAAGTGTTGAGTGCTGAAGAAATTCAGCAAACAGAGTTTCTGGCTGATTATGATAAGCTTACAGAGACACAGAGGGCTGAAAACTTTCAGCCAACAGAGTTTACTGCTGAAATATTTCAGCATCCAGAGTTTAGGGCTGTTCCTATGCAGTCCATAGAGCAGAGGGCTAAGGATATTCAGCCATTGGAGTGCAGAATTGCTGATTTACAGCAAGATTTAAGTAATGCAGAGGATCATAATGAAGCCAAGGTTGACACGAAATACAAGACTGTGGATAAGAAGGTGAAGCCGGTAGCTGTACCGCTTCCAGCTGACAGTGATCAGCAAATAGAGAGGGCTGCCAAATAGCCAATTTTGAGGGATCCAGAGCATATAGGCCATAAATTTTCAGCAGAGACTCTTGCTGAATTGAAAATTGGAAATGGTGATTTCTTGCTACCCATAGAGAAGCAATGCTTTCAGGAGATGCTTGAGCGACATGGAAGGGGGTTTGCTTTTTTCCCGCATGAGATTGGATGTGTGAATCCGGATATTGCTGCTCCTATGGTGATCTTTACTATTCCTCATATTCCATGGAACCTTCGACCTATTCCAGTGCCTAAGGCACACCTGCCAAAGTTGATTGATTTGTTGAATGAGAAATTCAGGATGGGAATTCTTGAGCCTTCATCTGCACCATACTCAAACAGGTGGTTTACAGTTCCAAAGAAGAATGGTACTCTCCGATTTATACAGGACATGCAGCCAGTAAATAGAGTTACTATCAGGAATGTTGGTATAGGTCCAGTTGTGGATGAGTTTGCAAAAGCATTTGCTGGACGTGCCATCTATTCTTTAGGTGATTTGTATTCAGGATATGATCAGTTTCAGCTGGCTTTGGAAAGCAGGGACATAACCACCATGAGAACTCCTATTGGGCTTGTCAGGATGTGTACCTTGCCTCAAGGTGCCACTAATTCTGTTGCGCATATGATGAATGTCATGCATAAGGTCCTTCATGATTACATACCTCAACTTACCATGCCTTTCTTGGATGATGTGCCCATTAAGGGGTGTGTAGAAGAAGAGAAGAATGAGAGTCTAAATGAGCAGGGATGCAGATACTTTGTGGCTGATCATATTTCAGCTTGTCAGAAGATTTTGGCCAGGTTAGAAGAAGTGAACTTGACACTATCAGGGCAAAAATCTATTTTTGGAGTGAATGAGGTTGTCATTGTTGGACATATGTGTGGATATTATGGCAGGAAACCCTCACCTGATAAGGTGGATGCTATAGGCAAGATTACAGAGTATTGTTCTACCACTTCAGAGGTACGGAGATTCATTGGAGCTTGTGTGTTTTATATGATTTGGATACCTCATGGCCAGGTTAGAAGAAGTGAACTTGACACTATCAGGGCAAAAATCTATTTTTGGAGTGAATGAGGTTGTCATTGTTGGACATATGTGTGGATATTATGGCAGGAAACCCTCACCTGATAAGGTGGATGCTATAGGCAAGATTACAGAGTATTGTTCTATCACTTCAGAGGTACGGAGATTCATTGGAGCTTGTGTGTTTTATATGATTTGGATACCTCATTTTGCACACATAGCAGATTGTTTATATCAGCTGCTTCAAAAGGGGCAGAAATTCTATTGGGATGAGAGCCACACTAGAGCCATGCGGAAATTGAAGAAGTTATTGCAGATTGCTCCTACTCTCAGGAAAGCGGATTATAATTGCGGAAGGCCTATTGTATTGACAGTTGACACTAGTCCAATTGGCATAGGTTGGGCTATGGGTCAAGATGATGCAGATGGAAACATGTATGCTATTCGGTTTGGGGCGAAAGTTCTAAACGAGAGACAGAGGAGGTATTCGCAAATCAAGAGGGAGTTACTGGGGATTGTTACGGCTCTCAAATGTGACAAGGAGTACTTTATTGGAGCTTCAGTTGTGGTAGAGACAGATTGCTTGCCATTGATTGGTATGATTACGAGTTGCTCTACTCCGGATATAGCTATGTTGAGATGGATTGCATACATCGTCATTAAATCCAGAATTTAAACACATAGCAGGGAAGGATAATCCAGTGGCAGATATGTTGTCTAGAGCCAGATATGATGATGAGGAGACACTACTTGCAGAAGAGGATGATGCAGAACTCTATGTTGGAGATTGGTTGTAGATTGGCAAGTACCTTAGTACACTAAGCAAAAGAGATAAATGGACAGATGAAGAGTTCAAGAAGATCAGAAGAAAAGCCTATGGTTATTTTCTCAAGGACGGATTTCTTTGGAAGCATCCGAAGAAAAGAGGTGGATTACCTTTGTGGGTTGTCTGCGATAGAGAGACACAGGTACAGGTGATGAGGGAGTTTCATGAGAGTCCTTGGGCTAGTCATAGAGGAGTGTGGGCTACTTATGAGAAAATCAAGGAGAAATATTGGTGGAAAGGCATGTATAGAGATGTTTCTCACTTTGTAGAGACTTGTAGAGACTGCTAGATGTATTCAGTAGTGCGTCATCGAGATGAGCTTCATCCGACCTATCCGCTATGCATTCATTATAAGTGGGTAGTTGACTTGGTTACTATGCCTATGGGTTTATGGCAGATGAGATATATTGTTTTGGCTAGAGAGGATCTTACCAATCATATTGAAGGCATATCTTTGAGAACGAAGACCACTAGTGCAGTGTGTAAGTTCTTATTAGAAGAAATTTTCTGCAGGTATGGCTGTGTGGGTAAGATCACTGCGGATCGCGGTGAATTGGATGCAGATGATGCTAGGGAGTTTTTCTCTCAACTAGGAATCAAGTTGGCTCTAACTACAGCATACAATCCAGAGGGAAATGGGAAGAGTGAAAGAGGGCATCCGCCGATAGTGAAAGCATTAGCCAAAGCATGTAGAGGACAGATTGGAGAATGGCCGAGAATTCTACCATTTGCTTTGTGTGCTGATCGTACGACTCACAATGCTACCACAGGATATATGCCTGCAGAGTTGATGTATGGTCAGAAACCGATTATACCGACTGAGACTTGTTCTTTGACTTGGTGAGTTTTACCTTGGCAAGAGGATTTGACGAGAGAGGAGCTCTTAGCTCTTCGGATTCGACAGTTGGAGAGAAGACCAAAGGATATTCAGCTAGCTATTGACAGGTTGAAGGTTGCTAGACTAAGAAATAAGGACAGGTTTGACAACAGGCATCGCTTGCGGCCTAGAGCAATAGAAGAGGGAGACTGGGTATTAGTCTTTGATAGCAGCCTTGAAAATCAGCATATTGTTCGGAAGATGGTGAAAAGATGGTTTGGGCAGACATATCTTTGATAATGCAACATATGAGTTGACAGAATTGGATGGGACAGTGCTTAGAGTGCCTATTGCTGGAAAAAGAATCAAGATTTTCAAGAAAAGAGATGATGAAGATTATGCATTGGAAGATTTTGCAAGACAAGAGCAATGAGAAGAAACTCCAATGGAAGAGACAGATGATATGACAAGTAATCTTATTGATATACCGGAAATGCACAATGAAGAGATTGATTTGTTTGTGGATCTTGACGATAATGATCATGGGTAGTTGGCCCATCCGGAGGATGCGTAGGATTAGAGGGGGTGGATGTCGTATTGCTGTGCATTCGAGGTGTGAAATCCACCCAAAAGTTGTGTGTGGGAGTTGATATTTTGTACATACTTAGCTGTCATGTTTGCATCTTTATTCTGTGTGGTGATATAGTAAAGAGGGGTCTTTTACTACCTTTTCTTTCAGCTGGTGTTGCCACTACAGGCAGATCTGGCTGTCTGATTGTGCTGGTTGGGTGCATGCCGAATGCATACCAATGTGGACATGGGAAAAGGACAAGAAAACTGGAGATAAAAGCTTCCTGGTACTCCAGGAAGACACTGAAACTGTTTTGAATATTGCACTTTAAAGAACAGCCATATCCAGGTAGTTTGTGTCAATAGCATAAGAACGAGGCATTGTTCTCCTTTTTGAATTTGAGGAACAAGTATGCTTGGTCAGCCTAGGTTTGGATTGATCTTGTTATGAATCAAGGATACCTTGCACTTGATTTACTGGTGTATGCATCTGTGGTAAAAGCATAGATGTTGAAGCACATGTGATCACACTATTTTCTACATGTACTGCTGTCGTGGGAGAAGGCTGCTTTTCTGGTCCAAAAGGGGGTGTGAGAAAGAAAAAGCAAGGGAGGACTATTTTTGAACATGGGAGTTTTGGAGGCAAAAAGGGGCACTGTGAAAGCTGTCAGTTTTTTTTTTGGGACCTCACACGCAGAAAAGGAGGGAAAGGAAAAGAAAATGAAGGGGGAGCTTCGGCAAGCTTTGCAAGACAAGCCAGAGGAAAGACGATGAGCAAAAGGACGTTCAGTGACCTGTTGAAGAGCAATAATAATATGAAGAGACGACGGATCAACCTGCTTCTATCTCGGACAAGGACCTATCTATGACAAAAAAAGAGATAAGAAGGATAACATGGAGCTTGGTGTTCATGTATGAGACAACTGAGGAGAAGAGTACGCTGCAACAAAGCTAAAGACGATGCCGTAAAGTAACGTTAAGCTACAGAAGATGAAGTCGATAAAGCCACAGAAGATGAACTTGGTAAAGACCAAGTGTAATTTTTCGTCAAAGCTGATCGGAGTTCAACAAAGCTGATCGTGAGGAGAAGAATGCAGATGCCGCTGTCACGCTATCTCCAAATTCTGATCATAATGCAGGTTGATGAGAAGTAGGAGTGATCCGAGGCCGCAAGGAAATCAAAGGAAGGTCAAGATCGAAGTGACAAGGAAGCTGATGACAAAGATGAGGCTACCTGCACCATGAAACAAGGACATTGCTGAGATATAGAAAAATTAGAAGACTGCAAAGCATGAAGGGAGGAGGGACAGGCCAAAATTCCGTCTGATTCATATAGTTCTCTCTCTGTGGATTCTTCTATCTCCGTTGCAGCCCTGGCCCGACCAATCAGGGCACGACAGAGCTTTTTCGAAATTTTCTTGATATACAACGGATTCACACATAGACTGGATGCCTCATCCTAAAGAATCATAGATGGTTTAGGTTTCACTAAATAGGACAAAGCCTCCGCAACATCGTTGTTTTGCACATAACAGCTGCCTTAATAAAAAAGGGGAGGTTGTCCCGCCACCTACCATTTGCCCGGCCAATACACATCAAGATGATCCCGCAAATGTGCATCTTGCAGCCCAAGAAATGCAGGGAGCTTTAACCTCGGGAAGTCTGGATGAAACAAAACGCATTCGTGCTGTGCTGTGCTGGATCAATTTTAGAAAGCTGTGGAGGACCTCTGGATGTTTACATTGAAGAAGCTTTAAGTTGGTGTTACAACAATTTGATGATTGTTCAAGCATTGCTGAAAGATGAAACATTGAAGACTGTTCTCTACACAAGCTCTGAGGGTGAAGAATTCTATCAGACTGGATGCTTCAAAAGAGGTTCACCACACCCAAGAAGTATCACCTTTGTTAACAGATTGGAAGAGTTGTAGATTGATGGATCTAGTGCTATTCTAGAAGCCAATAAAGCAGATCATCTTGCAAGTGAAATCCCTTTTGTATATGCTAAAGTTGGAGATTTACAGGTTGAGGACATTGAATCACTTCTCAATGATTACAAAGAATTAGATTTTGAAGTATTATGCTCTTTGTAAAATAGTGAAGAGTTTAACACGAGTGAAGCATGTCAGTGACAGCCCTTGCTGGAAATCTTATATGTATCTTTTGGTGTTAGAGAGCTTGTTAGAGACAAACCTAACCTTCTGCAGAGTTATAGAATCCAGCAATAAAGCATTGCCATAGAGTATGTTAAACTCCTGCAGGGTTTAATAATTGCTGATCAAAAAATGGTCTTTGATTACTAGAACCGGTGGTGTCTGGATTCAATAGCTCTTCAGGCTGTGAACAGCAAGTTTATTGAACATATGCATGTTAAATCAGCAATCTTTGCATTCAATATGAAGAGTCTGGAGTTTACTATGGCATAGCCTGATCTCACTTGTTTAATCTTCTATCTTGGAATTTCTTAAGAACCTCTGTGGTTGCGACTTTGCTTTCGAAACCCTTTGACACCATTGCCATTCATTGACCAGATTTTGGATCAATTAGCGGGTAGGGAAATATATTCGTTCATGGATTGCTTTGCAGGATATAACTAGATGGCAATTGCTGAAGAGGACAAGTTGAAAACAATTTTATTACTATATTTGGTACTTTTGCATACCATGTGATGGCCTTTAGTTTATGCAATGCGCCTGGTTCGTGGCAACGAACAGCAGATAAGACATTCAGTGACATATCCCTTGAAGAGTTGAAGGTGTTTATTGATGACTTAGGGGCAGCCACCGTGAGAGAAAGGCAGTTGATCATTTTAAGAAAATGATTTGAGCGCTACATACAATTTTGTATCGCTCTTAACCCACGGAAGTGAGTTTTTGGTGTACCTTATGGGCTCTTGCTGGGCCATGTGGTTAGTTTGGTAGGAATTGCGATAGATCCCGAGAAGGTCAAAGTCATAGTTGCCATGGGTCCACCACGCACTCCGAAAGAAGTTCATAGCTTTCTGTCTTCAGTGGGTTATTACGGTAGATTCATAAACGCCTTGGCAGAAAGAACGTTGACGCTTACAAATCTATTGTCCTTTAGCTGTTTGTTTGTATGGGGTGACCCTTGTAAGGTAGCTTTCGAGGATGTGAAGCAAGAGCTAGTAAAAGCACCTATTTTGAAAGCACCTAAAAGAGGTGAGGTGTTCTATATATTTTCAGCAGAGCCACCATGCATAGTATCAGCTGCTATTTAGCCCAAATTGAGGAAAAGTGGTATCATCCGATAGCTTTTGCTAGTCGAAAATTGGGCATTTCAAAGATCAATTATACCTATATGGAGAATTTGTGTCTTGCGATGGTCTTTGGGACCAAGAAATTCAGGCACTATAACCTCTATGAGAAAGTTGTGCTTTATACGAAGGCGGAGGAGCTTCGATTATTGATGAATAAGCTGCAGCCACCTGATTGTCTACTAGCGAAGTGGTTAATCACTTTGCAGGAGTTTGATTATGAGATCAGGAGTAAGCCACCAAGGTTATAGGGTATTGTGGAATGTCTTGTGGACTTTGGGGAGCCGAAAGAATCTGTGGCTAAAGGTAGTGACATGGAGTCGTTATTTAAGATAGAATACGGCGTCTATTCCCTCCTGGTATGCTGCAATAACGCATTATTTATCGACAGGAGAGGATGGATCCAAACTATCTAAAACTGAGAGAAGGAAAATTAAGTAGCATGCATTAAATTTTGCCTTGATCGCAGGTACATTATATCGGCAAGGGGTTGATGACATCTATCGCCGATGTGTGATGCCTGACGAGGTGCCATTCATTTTGGAAGAGTGCCATGATTCCGCTTGCGGAGGTCATTTTGCTGGACGGCTTACAGCACAAAAGGCTTTAAGAGCAGGTTACTGGTGGCCTGCCATCTTCCAGGATGCGTTTGCGTATGTTAAGAGATGCGATATTTGTCAACGACATGATAGTCGAGAGAATAGGAAAAGACCACTCACCCCTATTATGGCGATACTTCCATTTGAGAAGTGGGTAATAGACTTTGTGGGTCATATTACTCCATCGTCGACTACGCAAAAGAGGCATATTATTGTAGCAACTGACTACTTCACAAAGTGGTCAAAAGCACGTGCAACAAGGAAAGATGATGCTAAAGAAACTGCTAGTTTCCTTTTAGAGCAGATAATATGCCGTTTTGGTCCCCCGAAAGAATTAGTGTCGGACCGTGGAACCCACTTCCTGAATAAGGTGATCAAAAGCTTGACTGAGGCTTGGCAAATCAAGCACAATAAAATGACTCCTTATAATCCACAAGTAAATGGACAAGTTGAAAGTACTAATAAACCGCTTGTGGGTATCATGTCTAAGATAGTCTCTGAAAAGAAACGAGACTGGGACAAGAAGCTGTATGTGGCAGTATGGGCATATAATACCATGTTCAAGCGCGCCACTGGCCACACGCCGTTCAAACTAGTTTATGGTGAAGAGTGCATTTTACCCTTAGAAATTGAGTTGCCAACCATTAGATTTGCAATAAACCATTCTTTGGGTAATGAAGATGCCTTATTAGAGTGATTCACGACTTTAGCGCACCTCGATGAAATTAAGTTGCAAAGCCTATTACACCAAGAGGTGGCTAAACGTCAGATGAAGCAGTTGCATGACCTTAGAGCGAAGAAATATAGCTTTAAAAAAGGCCAATTAGTCCTCTATTATGATGCGCGTAGGGAGTTGTTTCCAGGGAAGCTGGAACCTAAATGGGATGGCCCCTACAAGATTGTTAGGTTAGGGAAAAATCGATCTACGGCCCTATTAGCTGATCTACAGGGAGTAGAGTTTAAGAATAAGGTTAATCTTAATAAGATTAAACCTTATTACTTCTAAGTATGCTAATACAAAGAAAATGCATTGCAGGTCCATGCTAGGAATGATCTGAGACCTGCGGAAAAGAGCTTAAAAGCTGGTTGATGGGTCGGTTAATCCCTTATTTGGAGCACCCATATCTGGAGCAAAGATACCATCAGGGGAATCTCATCTGGTGGAGCAAAGGATATAAAGTGATTGAGCAAGAAGACGGAACCTTTGTGTGGGAGATCAAAGTCTTCTGCCATCACTGTTTACGACTGTTGACGAGTATCCCTGTTGAGTTCAATGGAGAAGGTGGGATGGAGCCGTCAGTTCATCCTCTCAACATGCTAAACTTTGGTTATCCTAATTATGAATAGAGGAGTTTGTGATGGCTAGCTGTGTAAACCCATTGTGGATGTACACATTATATTTTGACAGAGCATCCAGTGGCCCTAATAAAAAAGGGAGTATTGGAGTAGTAACCCGAGATCCCCGACGTAGAGTTACGATGAAGTTAGCTGCTTATCTCGGGGTAGGATTCACTAACAATATGGCGGAGTATAAAGCCTTGATTATGCGATTGCATATTGCCAAGCAAGGTGGTATTCGTCGATTGTTAGTAAAAGGGGATTCCCAGTTGATCCTGAATCAGCTAGATGGGACATATACAGTGCGGAATCCCATTCTTTGTATGTATCATCGCACTGCTATGACCCTACTAGAGGAGTTTGAGAGAGTGTCTTTTTAGCTGATCCCACGTTACTGGTGTTAGCTATATATAATATGTCTATATATAGCACCCCAGGTCCCCTCTATATATTTCTATCATGTGTGCTCAGTTGACATACTTCTAGGGTTCCACTTCTGGTGTCTCATATCTCTCTTCTCTCCTCTCTTCCTTTTGTCTCTCGTCTTCCTCGCAGTTTCCAACATGGTATCAGAGCGAGGTTCTACAACATCACAAAGATAAGTTTTCTTTATTGTTTTATTTCTTTGCTAAGCCCTCCATAGTAGAGGTGTGGGATGTTCATGGTGGTAACGAAGTTGCAAAGTTTGATGAAACTTCCATGGAGGATTACAGTTAGCTCCTTCTCTATTTCTTTATGCCATATGTTTTCGCAGAATTACATGTTTTAGGATGTAACTGCTGCTTCTTGCCCTGAGTTTTTGGGCATCAACCTATGAATTGACTTTCTTGTTTTTCGATATTTAAAAAATATTGAGGCTGGGAGAGTCTATTCTGACAAGGAATATGCCCCATTGGCCATCCGAGCTGGTGGTTCGAGATCGAGCGCGTTCATCAAAGACAGCTCAAACCCTTCCCCTCTTCATCATCAAACGAAGAGCTCCATCGCACAAACTTTTCTTCGGGATTCACCTTCGAAGTAGCAGCTTTTGCATACCAGATCGAAGGTGCCGCCTCCATGGACAGAAAGGGAATGGGTATTTGGGATTCTTTCACAGAGAGAGGCATGCCAAGCTCAGGGAAGCTTTATTTCTTCGCCTATAGGAGAGAGGATGAGGAAGCGAGAGGGAGTCTATTCTCACAAGGAATATGCACCATCGGCCATCCGAGCTGGTGGTCCAAGATCGAGCGCGTTCATCAAAGACAAATCAAACCCCAAGCTCCCCTGGTGGTCCAAGATCGAGCACGTTCATCAAAGACAGCTCAAATACTGCAGGCCATAGGCCATGGACAAAAATGGTGTTTGGTGGTGGTGGCTGAGCCGAGAGTAGAGGTGGAGAGGGCTGAGGCCTAACTATGGCCCAAGGCGGCTAGACCTTGCGCAATCGTGGTTGAGGCCTTGCGGGCCTATGGCTCAGCTGACTGAGTGAGGCTCAGCTGAGTAAGGTTGAGGCCTACCTATTTCCTATAGAACTGCACAAACTCTCCCCAAGCTCCCTCGCTAGGGGCGAGAGGCAACGGGAGCGACACCCGCGAGAGAAGGTGCCTGACGAGAGAGAAGCCATATCTACAGGAACCCTCAGACCACCGTTTACATAGGTAAGCTGCTTTGCTCTGGTAGTTTCGTTCCTATTCTCAGAGATCGTGTACCTGTTCTATTTCGGTTTCTACACACCACCATTTACATAGGTAAGCTGCTTTGCTCCGATAGTTTCGTTCCTATTCTCAGAGATTGTGTACCTGTTCTATTTCGGTTTCTACACACGACTCTTTCTGCGGATCTTCTGTGCATTGGGGCGATGTGCTATGAATTCAGCAGGCCGCATTGCTAGATATGTCTATTTTGTTTATTTATCTGGCTTGTTCGACCAACAAGGCCCTGCGAATTTCCACAAGGTCCTTTGCAGTCTTACTATTTCCACAAAGGGCCTTTGCACTCTTACTTGCTTAAATAAAAGCTGGAGGGGTGAGAGGCAATGGGAGCAAGACCCGCGAGAGAAGGTGCCCGACGGTAGGTACAAGTTGTAGATAAGCCGGGCATTACGCAAGAGAGAGAGAGAGAGAGAGAGACAGAGAGGGTACTAGAAAAACTTGACGTGGGAGGTGGAGAGGACACGAGTCTTTCCTCTCCAATTAGCGTTTCATGAAAACGCATGATAGATATAATTAATGCTCCATATAAACCTAAGTTTTAGAAACAAAGCAACTAATAAAAGCACAGTGTCATGTCTTATGTTATGGATTCTTTGTCATGTCATTGCTTCATAAGTTTCATAGCTTATATTTTATATTTTTCATTCAATCAATATTATTCAATTACTATTTCATTCAATGCTTTGGTATGTTGGTATTGCAATGCTTCATGATGCTTGCCCTCGTTCGTTATTCCATTGATGCTTCATTCCCTACTTTTGGATGTTGATATTGCCATGCTTCATGATGATCGTCCTCGTTCGTTATTTCATTGATGAGCGTCTATATTCCAGCTGATGACACATTATTTAGTTTATATTCTTTCCAGCTGATGAGCATCTATATTCCAGCTACCTGATGACACATTATTTCATTTATATTCTTTCCAGCTGATGAGCGTCTATATTCCAGCTAATGACACATTATTTCATTTATATTCTTTCCAGCTGATGAGCATCTATATTCCAGCTGATGACACATTATTTCGTTTATATTATTTCCAGCTGATGAGCGTCTATATTCCAGCTGATGACACATTATTTTGTTTATATTCTTTCCAACTGATGAGCGTCTATATTCTAGTTGATGACAAATTGTTTTATTTATATTCTGTTCATGGGGCCCCACATGTGTTATGTTGTCTATAGAGCGGTGTCGCGAACCGTCTCTATAGAGCTTGTGTTGTTCTAATGTCACTATAATGTTTTTCTTTTAGTTTTGATGTGACAGATATACTGCTTACATCCCAAGTTCACTTGAAGGAATTTCTTGGAGATTTTATTTATTTTACATGTTGTATATTTAGGAGTGATAAAACTCTTTTGATGCCTCTGCATAGGTTGTTGTAATTCAGGAGTGATGTAGCTCCTTCTCCGTTGATGTTGTAATTCACGAGTGATGTAGCTCCTTTGACGCCTATGAATAGGCTCTTGTAAGTTCAATTTTGTAATTTTATATTTCTAATATTAATATAATGGTAGGCCTATATAGAGCTGTGGGTTTTTCCCTTGAGCCCCCAAGTGTTTTTTTCATCCATAGTAAGGGACCTTTATTTGAGTGGGGGTAATAGCTATATATAGTCTGTCTATATATAGCGCCCCAGGTCCCCTCTATATATTTCTATCATGTGTGCTCAGTTGACACACTTCTGGGGTTCCACTTCTGGTGTCTCATATCTCTCTTCTCTCCTCTTTTCCTTTCGTCTCTCGTCTTCCTCGCAGTTTCCAACAACTGGAATCAATTTGCGGATTCATTAGCAAATCTTGCTTATGAGGAAGACCTCTTCTTTAATTGTGGTCCTAGTTTGGATATTGTTATCAATGATGAAACAGGACCTGGTCGCTTGTGGGGAATGTTATCAGAACATGCAGTATATGGCAGACGATGGTTGATATGGGTGATGCACAGAGTAGCCGAGACCAATTTACCATTATTATCTTGGACCCATAGGTTGATTAGACAACATGTTATGCGTACGCCTCTTGCTATCTATGCAGGAGGGATGGGTCATAACCTTATACATTTAGTTTAAGGCTACGAGCCTATGTTTTTCTCCTTGAAAGGAGCCTATTATTGTATATATGTGTTATTCCAGGGAAGGATGTGTAGGTGTTCTTCTGTTTGATCTCATTAGGCCGAGAGGGCCTGTTTTGCAAGGTGTTATTGTTTTATTCCGTTAGGCCAAGAGGGCCGATTAAGTTTTATGGTGAAGTGCTTTATTTCGTTAGGCCAAGAGGGCCAGTTGTTTGTTTAGTGCAGGCGCGTTTAACGGTTTCTTGTTTGAGTACTGTGCTAGACAGGTTTGAAGAAGAGCTTGGAAGGAGCCTTTTGTTGCACGGAAGCTTCTTGTGGCCCTATCTAGGTGATATCTTTCCTTTATGAGTACTGTGGTTTAGTGTTATATGTGTTTGTGTACTTGTTAAGGGGTTTCTCATTTCTTATTGGGGACCGGCATCCAAGGCATGAAGTCCTAGGTTTAGGTTCAGTATGCTTGAGGGAGGTTTGAGTAGTTGTTGCCTCCTGTAAAGACATTGTCAAGCATCAGAACACCTGTTTTAGAAGGGGGTTCTAGTGACCCTGTTCTGCTAGCTTGCTAGGTAGCCGCTCTAGGAGTTCTTGTTAGTTGTGAGGCAGTTAGAGAAGCCTGCCAGAAGGAAAAATAATGATGATAAAGGAAAAGAGACCTTGAATATCTTAAAGACAATAAATATATATAGAGGTGTATAAAAAGGGGTTCTAACCCCTATTAGAAAAGAAAAGAAAGAAAATTTTATACACAGTTGATCATCGCCTTGCGAAGGCCTGGTAGGTTTCTGGGGACGAGTCACCCGGGGCTGATGCCTTGTCCTCCTAAGGTTGGCATCTTGCTGAAAAAGAAAAAAATGAGGAAGATTGGAGCAAAAATAAAAGTGAGCGTCAAAAAAGGATTAAGTGTCGCCAGGGCTTGGTAGGTTCTTGGGTACGGAGACAGGACCTGAGGCCAATGCCCTATTCTCCTTGGGTGACTACACTCAGCTCCCTCCTTTTTACATTCACGAGTATGGAAAATAAAAACCCTAAAAGAAGAAATCTACTGAAAGAAAATACTGCTTGATCAGGCTATAGGAGTCCTCGCCTAGTAGGAGCTCCTAGTTGTGTTGTCCTTAGTTAGGTAGGTAGTTTAGACCACCACTTAGGGCAACCTCTTTGACAGTTCTTTTTAGTTTGGCCGTGTTGGAGTAGTCGGTCAGTGACTAGCTTTGGACCGTCTATCAGACTATGCTAGGCCTACTCCTTGTGGATGTCATGCCTTGGTTCTGTCAGGGAGTAGGGAGAGCATTGTGCTGTGTTTAGTATGTATCTATTTTGTATGAGCTTGATGCTTCCTTTGGTTGTTTTGTGTAGATCTATTGTGGGATTCGACGGGCTGAGCCGCCATATCCTGTGGTCGCCAATGAGAGCAGAATTTTGATGCCGAGAAGTGCTTAAAAATAGCTAAAAATTACGAATATCAAGGGAAAAATATTCAACGTCGAAGGCGGCGGCTCGACTTAGGACGATTTTAAGTGTCAAAGTGCTTTAAAGACGCCCGAGCGACACTTGTTGATTTTTCATAATTTTTCAGACTATCGTGCGGGTTGAGAAAGTTACCGGCCAATGCGGGATGTCAAGCCGAACGCCCAAGATTTTTCAGAGCTCAATTCGGAGTCCGGACGGGGAAATGGCCAAGAAATGGGTAAGATTTGAAGCGGTGGACACTTGGGAGGCCAAGTGGGCATGACCTTTGGGGGGGGGGACATGCAACTTTTAATGTAGCATGAAATTTCACATGAAGGAAGAGAGGAAAAATGTGAGGAGAGGGCGCAACCTGATGGCACCGAAAAATGCACTTCTTGGGAGAAGAATGGAGATGGCAGCCTCAATACACCCTGCCCAATCGACATTGGGGCTTCATTCCCTTCTCCTTTCTGATCATATCGCCGCCTCTCGCCCGAGAAATGGTGGCCTGGTTGGAGAATTCTGAATCTAGTCTTTCTCTCTCCTCCCTCTCTCTCCCATAAGGGTAGATTCATGTGGTGAAGAAGAAGAAGAAGAATGGATGACGGATGCTTGTCCAATGAAGACCGGATTGCTCCGTAGTGTAAGAGGAAGGAAGATTGCTGATTGTGGATTGTCATGAGCATTAATGGTGGCTGTAAATCAGTCCTGAGATATGACAAATAAAAACCCGCAACCCGCAAAGAACGGTAATCTCATTTTTACAAAGGAAATTGATGTTTTATGCAAATTGCTTTATGAATATTTGTTACCATGGGATGATTATGCATTATAATGTTGTTTGCAATGTCTTCCAATTGTTTATGCTCAGAAAATCAGAAAATCATAAGTGTTGTGAATGAAATTAATGGTGTAAAACCCGTAAAACACGCAAAATATGGGAAAATTGGGTGTTTTTGATATATAAATGGAAAATATAGTAAGACACACAAACTAAATTTGTGTTTTTTCTGCAAATGAACCTAAGGGCCACAGTCCACAAGTCATTTTATATTTTTAGTCATTTAATATTGTAAAAAATATAAGAAAAATAGGGAAAATGGGAAAAAATAAGGGAAAAATAGATTTTGAGTGCCGAAAATTAAGAAAAAATAAGATTCATGTTTGTGGATGTATGGGGGGTTTGAAGTATGAGGTTTAGCCTCAGTTCAGGCCTACCTTTATGTTCTCATGAGTTTTTATGGCTTTTTATACAATAAAAATGTGGAAAATGAACCCTAAACCTATGCACCATGCACAACCTAAACGGGTGAGGGGGTAGAGTGTATGAAAGGTGTTTAAATGCTGAATGAAATGATGAAAAGCTTGCTAGTTTTTATGCATACCATTTAGATCGATCGTTAATTTAAATGAAGAACCTAGTAGCACGAGGGTTTCTCGGTGCTAGGTTCATGCAACGCCGCATACGAGCGATAGTCGAAATGATTGAAAGAAATGTTTTCCACATGTGCACCAATGCTGATTTTCTTAATTGTTTGAGCACATAGACATTCACAATTTGCATAAATCATAAAGAAATGATAAAAGGTATCAGACAATATCTCCTGGATGCATGGCAATTGCTTTCTAGAGGAACATGATCAATGTTGAGTGAGTAAGGTTGCCCAAGCTGTAGGCTAGGCATTGGGTCTAAGGGGGAAAGTAAAGCGAGGAAGCATAGTATATCTCCTGGAAATACGCAAATCATAAAAGAGAGAAGTTTGTGTTCGTATTGTGTTATATATGTTTAGCGACGCATCGAGGTGCCAATCCCCAAGATGTAGGAGAGTCGCAGTGAGGTAGCGGCAGTCAGCTGTGGGAGGACCTCCTATGTTTGTACTTCGTGCTATTTGGCAATGTGTTGGGACTCCCTCTGAGGAGTGTTAATTGGGTTAGAGTTGGACTACGAGACGTGATACAAACGCAAGATGTTTAGGAAGATGATGTATGTGTCATCCACGCTCCTGGCCGCGAGGCCGTGGGGTTGTTGAGCGCATGATAGAGGTCCGGCTAGTGCATGAGCCAGTGCCGGCCCATTTTAGGTCCCATCACTTTCTCCCATTTTTCTTTTCCCATGGCTTGCTCAAAAGAAGTGGGTTCTGGTTTCTGTATCACTTTGACCATATAGGTATAGTGAATGGCTGTAAATCCATCATATTTCAGCCTATCCATAGGATACCTAGCTCTGGTAGACCTGTGCAAAGTAGGTTCACTCCCAGGTGCTCTCAAAACATCCCTGGTCTTCCTTAATCCAGGTGTAACAATAGAAGGAATACCCAACTCATCATCAATGCTCTGTTCTGAGCCACTGGATTCACCATCCACATAAGAGTGACCTGCATTCACATCAAACATGGGCTGATCTACCTTCTTTTTTCCTTTTCGTGAAACCTGCATACCACTATCTGCATTGTTTTGAGGAGATTCTCCTGATCTCAATCTACCTGTCCATGGTGAAGAATGTGAACCACTGCTAGAGGACACTCCAGGTCCACTAATATTTTGTGACTGCTGCTGTGAATTTTGTGCAACATTACCATTTTCTGCATCTACATCATCAATCACATTTACTGGTTTATACCAGCTACTCATCTCATCAAAAACAACATCTTTGCTCACTGTAAACTTACGAGTAGAAGGGTTATAGCATCTATACCCTTTCTGCTGCAGAGAGTAACCAATAAAGATGCAGTTCTCAGCTTTTGGATCCAACTTGGATCTCAAGTCATCTGGCACATGAACATAGGCAATGCAAACAAAAATCTTCAAATGAGAAATATATGGTTTCCTACCAGTATACCTCTCCTCTGGAGTCATCCCATGTATTGCTGCAGTGGGAGTCCTGTTCATTATGTAGACTGCTGTAGCAACTGCTTCAGCCTAGTAAAAATCTAGCAAGTCTTTTTCATTGAGCATGTCACGAGATACCTCTCCAATATGCTTGTTTTTTCTTTCTGCAATTCCATTTTGTTGTGGGTTATGACTGCATGAATATTGCTGCTTTATGCCATGCTCCTGCAGGAACCTTGCAAACTCATTTGAGAGGTACTCTCCCCCTCCATCTGATCTTAAGCATTTTATTTGCAAGCCTGTTTCTTTTTCAACCATAGCTTTAAGAGTTTTGAAATGCTCAAAAACTTCACTTTTCTTTTTCATAAAATACACCCAAACTTTTTTGCTATAGTCATCAATAAAAGTGACAAAATAATGATAGCCTCCAAGAGATGCAGCTTTAGTAGTCCACACATCAGAGTGGATTAATTCCAAAGGCTTCTTACTCTCATGAACATGTCTAGGAAATGGTTTCCTTGCCTATTTTCCAAACTAACAGGCTTCACATACCTTATGCATTTCTGCAACCTTGAATTTAGGCAATCCTGCAACAATATTTTGGGCTTGCATTGATTTAAGTCACTGTACATTAACATGACCAATGCGTTTATGCCAGATATCAATATCTGCAACTACACCGGTCCCATGTGCAAACATTGCTGCACTCAATTCAGGCATGTCTGCATCCAACGTAAACATTTTGCCCTTCTTCTTTCCTTTTGCTATCAAGTGACCTTTATTTTTCATATCCTCAACAAAGCATCCATGAGAATTAAATCTGACCTGCAAGCCCTGCTCAACCATTTGACCAACATAAACCAGATTCTTGGTGATATTCGGGACATGAAATACATCGGATAGGTATTTATTTTTCCCATACTGCATAGACAAATGAATTTTTTCAATCTGCATAATAGGATGTGCAGTATCATCACCAGTCTCCACAAATCCTAGTTTTTCCATTTTCCTTGCATCCTCCATCCATTCTGCATGACCTGTCATGTGGTTTGATGCACCTGAGTCAACATACCATACATCATTGCTTTCTTCTGCACTTGTCACAGAATTGTTCATGTGATGCACCATAAACAAATGCTCATTTCTGTCATCACCCTGTCTACTAGAAGATGCATAATTCCCTTGTTGCAATTTTCCATTCATGATGTCATTCTGCTTTTTATAGCAGTCTTTAGCCATATGACCCATTTTACCACTGTAGTAGCATTCAACATTACTGTTTGCATTTTGGCCTCTTTGCCATCCACCACGACCTCTTTGGCTCCCCCTGCCTCTAGACTTACCATGTCCTCCTCCTTGGGACTAGTTTTCTTGAGTTTGCTGCATATTCTGATTTCTACCATGGCCTCCAGATCGGCCTCCTCTACCTCTGCCTCTACCTCTTCCAGCATTTGAGTAGAAGACAACTTCTTTTGAAGTTCCTCCTGAAGAAGATGCACCACCATTTCTCTGCTTCTCAGAAATTAGAAGAGCAATCAACTCCTCAAAATCAGGAAATCTTTCACGAACAGAAATGGATGTTCGGAACTGTGCATAATCCTTTCCTAGACCATTCAAGGTCATAGAAACTAAATCATCATCTTCCACTAGCGACCCAATGGAAGCAAGTGCATCTGCAATCTTCTTCACCTTCATGTGGTAGTCATTGATGCTCATATTTTCTCTTTGCACATTGTGCAACTCTTGCTTGAGCTGCATTTTCCTGGCTTGCGTATTTGTGCTATTCATTTTTGACAAAGTATCCCATGCCTCCTTTGGCGTACTTGCATCTTGAATATGCACAATCATAGAGTCTGAAATGCTGATAGACAGCCAGTACATAACTTTCCTGGCTGTCTCATGCCATGCTTTAAATGCCTGCATTTGCTGTTGATTGGGAACATCAAGAAGAACTGGTCCTTCTTCATTTCCTGCAACGAATTCCCAATATCCTTTTCCCATAAGGAAATTCGTCATTCTAAACTTCCATGCTTGGAAGTTGTTCTTGTCAAGCTTTTCAATGACAATCTGTGAAAGAGAATCAGACGCCATTACAAAACACTGCAAAAAATTCTATCACTACAAAGAACACAGCTTCAGCCTCACAAGGGCAAATCTGCAAAGCTGACGAAAGTGGTATTTGACCACACAGTCACTTCCTAGTGACGATTTTGCATCAACAGGCAACAAGGATGATTCTGTAACTCCCAATGTCTCTGCGCACAGGCATACGATGCAGTTTCTACAGTAACTTTTCACCGACCTGTAGAACAGTGGTCGCACAGCATAAAACTGGGCCTTTTCCTGAGTGCGTGCAGAAAACTTCCGCCTCCAAAACAGGCCCCGAAATGGCCTCAAATCAAAAAAATAGGTCACCCTAGCATATCACGAGTGGAGCTCGATATCTCAACACCACTTTCTTGCAATTCCTTGTAGCCTTAGCTTTAGGCCATTTGGTCATATAATCAACTACAATAAGGATGTAAGAATTTCTTATTTTTATACCACAAAAAGGTCCAATAAAATCCAAACCCCACTTTTCAAATGGTCCATAGGCAACAATGTATTTGGGAGGTTTTGGAATTAGTACCCTTTTTGCATATGACTGACAATCATGACAACTTTTCTACCAATGAGCAACATCAGCACTCGGACAAGGCCAAGTAAGTCCTGCTAGTAGAATTTTCCTTTTCGTAAGCTTTAAAAAAAAAGACCACCACATGCTTCCTCATGACAAGAAGATAAACAAGCAAGAATCTCAGAACTATCCAACACCCTTCTTAGTACATTATCAATCCCCTTCATGTACAACTGATCATTTATGAGCACATATGCCCTGGCCTTTCTGACAATGGCATACCTTTTGTATTTATCAACCAATGAATTGAACTCCCCAAGTTTTAGAAACCCTTCAATCAGGTGAAGGCTTTCCCTGCCCTCATATCTAGGATTATCCACCCTCATGGCAGCAACATATTGGGAAAGAGCATTTTCAGCTGATTCATGAGCTCTACAGTTATTATCCCTACCAATATGTCAAATTTCAAATTTTTGCACCTGCCTCATGAGGCCTTCTATCTTAAATAGGCAGTCCTTCAAAATATCTTTATTGGCTTTCCAATTATTTTGAACATGTCTAGCCACCAACATAGCATCTCCTCTTGCAACTATCTTCTTGTATCTTAGCTTAAACATGCAGTCCTTCAAAATATCTTTATTGACTTTCCAATTATTTTGAACATGTCTAGCCACCAACATAGCATCTCCTCTTGCAACTATCTTCTTGTATCTTAGCTAAATACACTGTTTTAGGCCACCATGTAAACTTGCATATTCACCTTCATTGTTACTTTGTATCTCTTTACTTTCTTGACTTCTAAAAAAGAATTCCTCGATTTTAGCATCCATAATGACAAAACCCAGTCCTCCCTTTTCAGCACTCTTTTATAAATGCCATAAAAAAACAAGACATCATATTTATCCTTTATCTCCTCATGAATTTGCAGATGTGGAATTAGTTTCTGTCTTATAACAACTACACTTTCAACAGGTTCTTTATAAGTCAAAATATTTGCTAAGATAGCTCTTGTTGTATCCTCCTTCAAACATGTAAATTCAAATTCTTACAAATCCAGCAACCACTTAGTAACTCTTAGAGCATTTTCAGTAGATTGCAAAACCTATGGAAGCAACTAAGAACTAGTCAATACTACAAATGGTTTTTGAATCATGTATGATTTCCATATTTTAACTACATATACCAACACCCATACCAACAAGTCTTCATCCATCCAAGCTTTTTTAGTCGCTCCAATGGATCGGCTTATATAAAACACATGCCTCATACAAGACATCCCCTTTCCCTTCTACATTAAAATGGCTCCCACTATATTTTTCCCAACAATGATGCTAATGAAGAAAGGTTCGTTCTAGTTTGGAGGCATAAGAGCTAGCAAAGTGCTTAACTTTTCTTTAATCTGAAAGAATGCATCCTCTTCAACTTGCATCCAAACTAAAGGATCCCTTTGAGTTACCTTCTGTGTAAAGGATATAGATGCTCAGCCAGCATATGGAATGATCTTGATAGATATCCCAACTTTTGAACAAATCTCATTAGTTATTTTATAGTCTTTGGAGAATCCATAAGAAGTATAATCTCAACTTTACTAGGCTCTGGTGAAAAACCATTAGAGACACTTCATGACCCAAGAGTATTACTCTAGAACACAATATTAGTGAGTTTGGGAATCTCCCAATTTCCATTTTTTGAATACTAAAAAGGTGGCACCCAGATAACATGCCCATGAGTTTCTCAAAACCATATGATGTGACCTATCATTGGAAAGAGCTTGAAAAATGGAATCTATTGAGCCATAGAGTACTCAATTTGGAGTTATAGTGTTTAAGTTATGACAAATCCAAAGGTTTGACCACATGTCCCAAACTTATGGGAAATTCCCATATTCCCCAATATGGTGTTCTAGTTCTTGCTATTTTACATTTATCAAGGTTGAGCTGACCGCCATTCTCATCAAGTTTGCAAAAAACTTCATCAAGTTTTTTAGAGTGTAACGCCCTTGAGTTGTACACATAAAAGTCACCAAAAACATCTGCAAAGATTTTCCAATGAAAGGAGCAAATACCTAACTAACCCATCTTGAAAAGCTGGCATATGCATTCATCAGACCAAAAGGCATTACTCTATAGCAGAAGCATCCCCATGGGGTAATAAACATTTTTTTCTTATGATCTTCTGCTATTATGATTTGGAAATATCGAGAGTATCCATCGCACACATTGTAAAAATTCATGACCGGCCAGTTGACCCAGGATCTCATCGTGAAACAAAAAAGTATAGTAGTCCCTCTTAGTAGATGCATTAAGAGGCTTGAAATCAACACATACTCTCCACTTTCCATTCTTCTTTAGCCTGATTACAACAGGAGACGCCAACTCTATATCATCAACAGGGTAGATAAATCTTGCATCAAGCAACTTCTGAATTTCAACTTTAAGTACATTTTCCTAAATTGTACCAAGTCTCCTAAGTTTTTTAGCCACAGGTTTATACCCTTCTTTAAATTTGATATGGTGCACAATGCTGTTAGTACCCCTCAGTTGGTGATATTCTATAGAAAACAATTTTGGGTATTTCTAAAAAATGGGCGAATATTTGTCTCTTTCATCATTAGTTAAGTCATTTTCGAGCATATTCATAAGCTTAGGCAATCCAACATTCGTTTCAGGTTGCTGATCACATGTTTCCTACATGAAGTCTATACTTCCTGTAGCAATATTTACAACTTTTTCCTTTCTTTTCGAGCCTTAGATTGACAACCCAAAAAGGTCAACATCCCTAGAGAGTAGGCTAGCTTCCCATTCTCTATCTTCCTTGTCAAGGCAAGAATTTTCTAAATCACTACTTTTATCACCTCTAGTGTCACCACTACAAGAGAAAGGCCCTATAGACATAAACTGTACACGCGAAATAGCGAGTGTGTTTATCAGCATGTTTATCAGCGCGTCTATTGATGCTAGTATATAGACCCAAAAAAATGTCTATATACCTGCATTTTTAAACACGCTTATAGATGCAAAAATAAATGCACAGAGTTTTCATTTCTCATAAAGTCCCTAAATATGATCAAACATCTTAACAGCTAGTATTTTTTAGAATACATTACCAACTTTACTTCTTTGTGGTCTAATATAGCTTACCCGATTGCACTTCTTTGTTCATCTTGGTGCATTTTTCTTTGGATGTGCGCATTCAATTCTAATACTATAACACAACAAACGTTATATGTATCACAAAAGTGAATGGCTCTTAATTGATATTTTAGTTGTTTCTGAGTATTACAAATATACATCCAATCATTCAAAGCTAATTATATGCTACAATGAATGATCAATCTCATCTTTAATGAGATCGGCCCTTGCTAGACTATCTACCTCTAGGTCTATGTTACCAATAGGCAATGAAACAAATAAGTCTATCTCACTGTCAGATGTATTGCTATGCTCAATTTCTTCATCATCATCTGCAACCATATTGTTATCCTTTTCTGCGCTTCCTTGAATATCCTCGCGAGGATCATCTTGCACTACATCATGTATATCATCGATCATGGCATCATCATTGTAGTATCTCTATTAAAAAAATATTACTAGTCCGACTTTCCATAAGTCGTGTGAAACTCATGCAAAGGTTAACTCCAGCATCGGAGTTACCGACAGGGGAATCTATAAACCGTACCGAGGAATCATGACCTCTCCATTGGTAAATCGGGACCAAGGTTAGAAAAAAATGCATAACCCCAGGTGAACTCCCTCTTGGGAGGAGGTCAAGAGGATAATTATAGGTTTATTGCAAAAAAATTTATTTACCTTCCCCCAGCCGATGCATGGCTGAGGGAAGCGGATGGGCTATAATGGGAAACTTGAGAGGTGGAGGGGAAGACACCATGCGAGGGGCCATGTAGGGGGGAGGTCCTCTCTTCCACCCAGACTATAAACACACCCTCTAAGGTGTTGAAGGAAGGAAAAAAAAAGGCTGCACAGGCTGCTTGAGAGGTGAGAGGAGGAAGGTGACAGGCTGTGGAGGCTATTATGGAGTGAGTGGAGGAAGGAGTAGTGAAGCATCGAGTGCTCTGCTGCGCCGTGTCGAGGAAGGAAGAGAGTGCCGTACTGCGCCGTGAGGAGGAGAGGGAGACGCCAGTGACACGTCGCCGCCTCCCTCTTGAATGCAGAGTACATCAACTTCCTGCACTCATCGTCTCGAGCTACAGTCCTCGGCAGCCGCCCCCCGCTGGAGGCCGAGTTGCGCCGCCACATCCCTCTTCCACGTGGTTATCACTTTTCCCCCCCTCCACATAACTATTACCCTTCCCTCTTCCACGTGGCCCTACGCACACCCATCTCAAAAGCTTCTTAGAAGCTTCTTGGAAGCTTCTAAGGGGGCTTCTCTAAGCCGCCCTTCCCATTGCAACTCCCACAAGCCCATTTTTCTAGCCAGTTTAAAGGTCCTTCCTATTGAACCCTCCAAAAGACAAATTTTCTTCCCCCGGAGCTTTGAAGAGGAAGCCTATAAGGCCTTCCCATTAGTTCCCTAATACGCCTTTCTGGGACTTTAAAGGAGAGGAAGCTACAAAGCCCTTCTCCCACTCGATTTTCCCAGAAGCCCATTGAAGAGGATTTCCTTAAACCCCCGGGATCTTGAAGAAAATAAGTGTAAAGCCTTTTTCACCAATCATTCACAAGCCCTAGGCTTGGGATTTGGAGTTCCCTTTTTCACAAGGCACCATAAAATCATTCCTAGCCAGAATTTCAAGGAGAAGAATCTCTCAAGCCTCCATTTCTGCAAGGCTTTCGCAAGAACCCTCTCATGAATCCCTCTTTTCCGAAAGAAGAAGGCCCAAGCTTCGAATCCTAAGGCCTTCCAAAGCCAAATTCCACAAGTCAGAACTTCGGTCAAGGAAGCCATACCTCAAAGGGAATTGTGCGTACGAGGGAGACATGCCAAGATCATAAGGCTACGAGCCAAGGCAAGAAGTTCGAATCCCCGAAGGCAAATCAGAGGTCGAATTCACGATGGCCCCTAAAAAGGCACAAGGCGCAAGCGCAAGAGGATCATCTCCTAATATTCATGTGGATATTTCACCAAACCCACAAGTCCAGGTTTTCTTCCTATTTTTTATTTACGTCAAAGTATTGCAATTATGCATGGTTAATTTATGGAACTAGGATGCACTTTTGCAATTGAAATACTTTGGCTATTTTAAAGGAAGTAACACACGATCGAAGATCGGTCATTTGTATTTTTCAATGGAATGAATGAAAGATGTCTATGCATTTTTAGTAAGTTGCTTCTGTGCATTGCAAAGTAACGAATCTAGAACAACTAATGACTATCATTACAAAGTCGAGATTATTGTAGTACACCTTCGATTATGCATGGAAAGATTAAATCGGATGTCGCATTATTAGACAAATCTTTCTTCGTAGTGATTCATTAAGAAAGTTGCTAACAATCGTAGGAAATTGCAAGGCATGAAAATGATTCTAGGCTTGCATGAAGTAGGTTAACTCTAGTCAATTGGCATAAATCTCATTCAACTACGTAGTATTTAGGAAAGGTTGCATAACTCTCAATCAGCGTACGAATATTTCATTCAAAAATGAAGTTAGGGAAAGGCTGCATGGTTTGTTTAACCTTGAACCTTAAAATCTTAGTAGCATGAGTCGTGAATGCATGTCCTAGTAGGATCGATGGAAGTTATGCAAATTTTAACATGTGCTTGGTCTTAACAAGAAAAGTTAGGGATTGCGAATCTAGAGGAAATGAATCGCATGCTTACATGAATTACGACGTAATGCAACTAGTTTTTTTCCTCTTTGATCAAGACAATATATTTAGGAATAGTTCGTCCTTGTCGTAAGACAAGTAAATTGGTTTACCCAAAACACCTAAACCACAAAGGATTCATTTAGGATGGTTAAATCGATACAAATCACTCCAAAGTGCTAACTAGGGTTTAGCACAATGAGGACTTGATCTAGTCGCACTTATTGCCAAGTCGAAACTCTCATACCCTAAAAGTCCTACCCACATTCATGGAATTTAGGGACAATTGGACGTAAGAAAAAAATTAGGGTTTCTACCCTAAAGATCACTAGTTAAAAAGATGAAACTCGGATTGAGTTGGAACCCCTAGGACCGACGATGTTAGCCTAGTGCAATCGGGAATGGTTTGGATTTGAAGACACCCTAAACCCTCTTTCCTATCTAACCATGATTCCGTGATTAGAAGACACCTTTCGATGGGTGAAAAAGTCCCATGGATTAGATGCGACACTTATGCAACAAGTTGCAACATCGCATGATCTTGTGGTTTGATCACAAGAGAATGGCCAATTCCTCGGAATGAGATTGGCAGATTCTTGCGCAAGTTTAACTTGCAAGAGGATGAGTAGCCATCCTGTTATAAAGTTACCGAGATAAGGGAATTAGATATTTGCTTGGAAGCAAAGGACCAAGTTAATAATTTGGAGCAACATGGTCGCCATGATTTACCGTTAATAAAACCTAAGGTATTGGTTAAGTTGGGTTAATAGGGTACGGCCCTAATCCAAGGACATAAGGGTTAATAAACAAACCCTTGAGAATCTTGCCAAGTCACAATTGATCCCGGATCAAATGTTAGATGCATTCGGAGAGAAGGATTCACTCCTTAGTAGTTGGCCAAAATAACGACCATTAGAAATGATTGTGCTTGTAACAATTTAGACAACATTGTTTGCTTTGTTTGCTCAAGGAACTAAAAGATGAAAAGATATCTAATGCTTCAGGTTGAAGGCTTGAAGGGAGAGGCAGCCTCAGTTACCCCCGACTGTCTACCTGACCCTAACCAAGGGAGTTGTTAGCCGCGCCAGGAAGGTGGACCAAACCTGCCACGAGAGGTCTCTCTGTTGAGCGTACTTGGAGTAGGAGGATGCTTGGGTGCCAGGGAGGTCTCTGGCCGCAAATCCCTCGCCTTCCGGGCCCTGCACAAGAGGCCAACGTGACTCGAGATTGGATCTCGAGGCCCGCATACTAGTGTACGGGCGAAATCTTGGATTAATAATCCCTGTGGATTGCTGGATAGCCTTCGGGCGGATTATGGATAAGCCTACGGACTAGACTTTATGAATGTATTCCAAAGATAAATATGATAACCTGTTGAAAAGGAACTTGTTTGACACTGCTTTTCTATGTCAAGTGCTAAGCTTACGTGAAGAAACCGATGCCTAACGGGCTAATTAAGAAAGCTACTTGATGCATGTCCAACAAAATGTGGTAGATAATTAGACAACTAAAACAACTTAAGGAAAGTGCGGTGGATGTGGCCATGTGTCCGTCCTACGGATGGGTGGTCTCGGTTGGCCGGGAACTTTTCTCAATCATAAAGGATAGCAAGGAGATCTTCTTAAAAGAAATGTATAGAAAGGGCGCTAACCTAGAGTCTAGGTTGTAATAATCCTGGTTTATGTTGTTTTAGGGAACGGAATGTGACTATGCCTTATGGCAGAGAGGTTGAGCCTTGCATCCCTCTCATTTTCCATTCTCCTTGAACCAAGTTCAACGTCAATCCACTTCGACACTAGCGTTTCTGCGTAAACTAGTTCGCTTGGGGTTCGACGCTAGTTGCCGTATAGGAAATGACCATTAGGGGAAACCATGATTTAGGTCAGAATACTTCCGTTACATGGCAGATGTGAAAAGTCCTAGATTGCAAACCCCGTGACATTCCATGGGAGTGCTGGGTAGAGCTTTCTAGACCTCCTTTCCAATGGACTACTAAGACGTGTCTTGAAGGCAACATATGGACACATTACAATCATGTACATCATCATTGATTGTTGGATTGTCATCAACTATCTCTATGTTGGTAGCATTGCTATATATTGGTTTTGAACGATTAGATATGGGGATGACGTGTCACCATCGGTTATTGTTACCATTGGGTGATACACAACCTGCATTTAAAAAAAAAAAGTAAGCAACTTAGATATTTATTGTATTTTGATAATGTATCAAGAAGTAATATATATGAAAATAAATAGCTTCTAATAAACCTGCTCGCATTGTTGAGGTAGTACGAATGTGTCATTCTTGCCTTGGTGAAATTTTGTAGAGTCAATCACTACAAAACCACTTGGATGACTTCTAATTGTGCAATGCTCACCCATTGTTACTACTTCTTTAAACCACTTCACATCTAGTACATATATAAAAAATCACCTAAAGTCAAGCTTCAAAATATCTTGGATCAAGCCACAATAACCTTCCATGGTGCCATTGGTATCCTGGAAGTTTGCAAGGATACCACAATCCTGGGTATTTCTCTTATCATCTATACGTTGAGTTCGAAAATGTTTGCATTCACACCAAATAGCATTGAACAATGTGCACTAGTAGTACATTGTTGAGATCATATTAATGATTTAATTAAATATGAAACATGTGAAATTATTATATCATATATAACTAAAGATAATTTAATTATAAGTATGTCTCACCTTTGATAAGCAACCTCGTGCGTATTCCCACTCCTCTTGCGATATATCCATGGCCTCCTCTTTTTCCATCTTCTCCATTTCTTCATGTAGCCAATCTATATCAATATGACGTGGAAGCGTACTTAAATGTTCTAGTTATGGGACATTACGTCCATGTCTAGCACAAAATGCTTGCCTTTCGCTTACTCTTCTTGCCCTTGCTTCTTTATATAGTGTCGCCCATTTGCTCATTACTTCGCTGTTAAGCACACAAAATACATTTAACTTACGAAGTTCCTCTTTCATTAGCACTTTTCTCCTTCCTTTTCTTTGAGGTATTATAGAGGTCATCCTCAAATCTTCATCATCTTTCCATAGTCGTGGTAAAGAGGGTTCCACTTTAGTAAGATATTCAGAGATTTGTACAAGGGATGATTACACTAACCAATCCTCAACCATGCTTCCCTCGAGCCGTGCATTTTGCCTTACAAAATCTTTTAGGGTTTTCATAAAGTACTCTAGAAAAAACATCCACCTTGCATGAACTACCCCACAAATTGCGATCTTATCAATCAAATGTACGAGTAAGTGTACTTGAGTAGTCAAAATGGAGCAAGGAAAAGTTTCCTCCACCAAACAAACCACCTCAATGGACAATACTCGAGCCTCTTGCAACGTATTTGAATCGATTTCCTTCAAACTCACAAATCTACCAACATGCAATTGAGAATGATGATTAGTTTTGTCCATAAATTCAAGCGGGTTTACTACATGATGTACGTAATATGTAAACTAAAAAATAAGTATAATATATACATATCTCACGAGCTCACCCATCTTGTAAATGATATCACGCACATCTTTCGAAACACAATGGGATATGCTAGTAGGAAGGATGAACTGTATGTAAATATTCATACATTGTTAATTAGTCTACATAGTTACTCCACTAATTAATATATTTATGGCTATGAAAATCCTTACCTGAATCATTTTGTGCCAATCGTGAGACTTCAAACTGGATAGTTTCTCTACGCCTCTTTTCTTTTTCTTTATGAAGGCTCCCTTGAGGCATCTCATATATCCTGTGGAAGTTCGAAAGCTATATATCTGCTGCTTCACCATCTTTTCTTCGGTCTTCGACAACATCCAAGGTGCACGCGGTAACTTGATCTTTCCTCTGGGTCCAATCCGTGGCCAAGCTCGTCTCATACATCATATGCTACATAAATCCTCCCTTACATTGACAGAATCACGAGCCCCGATTAAGTGATCCCATAATGTAGAGGCAACATTCTTGAATATATGCATGGGATCCAATTGATCTTGAGTTCAGTCCAATATGGGAGAAGAAAAAATATAGAGAATCTAAGGCACAAACAATATATTATTTCTCGTTCTCATGATGGAGTGTACTTTAAAGACAAACAAAAGAAGTAAACTAGTTATCGACTCATGCCAAGTGGAGGATGATCATTGGTGTGTGGTGCGCAGATCGGTCGCAGTATGCTCACGTAGTGAATCCCGGAAGGTCCCCAAGAACAATGAACTCTACCTTTTTGCACAAAAAACAATGTAAAAGCATGAACGACAAGAAGCAAGAGACAAATTGGGTTTAATCTCCCCCATGCCTTGTGTGTGCGCTTCACAAAGCATGTATTTTATGTATATTTCCATCTTCATGCTCAATAATAGCCCAATTTACAAAAATATGACAAGCTTTTAGCTTTTGAGTTTGCTTTCTACAAAAATAGGAAATAAAGCTAATGGACGGTGCCCATAGAGTCTGGCACGCCCAACACAATGTCCAAATAGAAATAACATATCCGTGCGCATAGGCGCATACAAAATAATAATCAATAATCAATGCCTTAATAGACATAACAAAATATAGGCGTGGCGCCTATCAAAATATAATCCATAAGTCGAATACTCGCTAGACTCCAATGCTTTCCTCCGCCACTGCTGCTATCTCTACACATCAACTGAAGCATTCACAATCGTTAGTAAAATAATACAATTAAACCGACAAAAGTGAATACCTAGCAGTCTTCAGCTACATAAATAAATCAACTGGTTAGAAATAAATCCTAACCTTAATTTATTACGAGTGCGCACTCTAAACTCATAAACGTTTATTAATTTAATATGCATTTTGCGGAATCACCCGCTATGGAATCACCCATGTACACACTAAATTAATGAAACGCCCGAAAAGGACAGGCGTCTCCATCACGCACATCGGTCGCAGTATGCTCACGTAGTGAATCCCGGAAGGTTCCCAAGAACAATGAACTCTACCTTTTTGCACAAAAAACAATGTAAAAGCATGAACGACAAGAAGCAAGAGACCAATTGGGTTCAATCTCCCCCATGCCTTGTGTGAGCGCTTCACAAAGCATGTATTTTATGTATATTTCCATCTTCATGCTCAATAATAGCCCAATTTACAAAAATATGACAAGCTTTTAGCTTTTGAGCTTGCTTTCTACAAAAATAGGAAATAAAGCTAATGGACGGTGCCCATAGAGTCTGGCACGTCCAATCTCAATTTCCAAATAGAAATAACATATCCGTGCGCATAGGCGCATACAAAATAATAATCAATAATCAATGCCTCAATAGACATAACAAAATATAGGCGTGGCGCCTATCAAAATATAATCCATAAGTTGAATGCTCGCTAGACTCCAATGCTTTCCTCCGCCACTGCTGCTATCTCTACACATCAACTGAAGCATTCACAATCGTTAGTAAAATAATACAATTAAACCGACAAAAGTGAATACCTAGCAGTCTTCAGCTACATAAATAAATCAACTGGTTAGAAATAAATCCTAACCTTAATTTATTACGAGTGCGCACTCTAAACTCATAAATGTTTATTAATTTAATATGCATTTTGCGAAATCACCAGCTATGGAATCACCCATGTACACACTAAATTAATGAAACGCCCGAAAAGGACAGGCGTCCCCATCAACTTCTCGCACAAAGAATCCACTTTGTGTATGAGCCCCGGTCATCTAAGTTTACGGAATCCATCGTAAAACCTCACGGAATCCACCGTGGAATATGCCTCCTTAATTTATTACGAGTGCGCTGTCGTAGAGTTCACGCAAGGGCTGCACAACACGGGGTTCAAGATACAGCAAGAAATGAGGCTAACAAGAAAAACTCAAATATTTGATGCCAAAGTTCACTATATTCCTTGTCAAGTAAATTACATGAGGTTCATGTTCAGAAAAAGCTGTAGTATCTCATATCCAGCTTTGCGTTCAGATGTTTAAGATCAGTTTTGCCGTTGGCACATAGACCTGTTAAATTCTGCTCGGTAGTAATTCATGTGAAAAAATTTTCAGGATTCCATACAAAGTCAAAACAAAGGAGTTCTGTAGTAGGCAGCAACCCCTATGTACATAAAACAATGTTCTGTGGGCAGCACTGCTCACTGTGCTAGTAGTATGGCCTGGAACATTACAGTTTCAGCACTGTTTTAAGGATTAACATGTGCTGTTGGCTGCACAATATCTTCTGAACTACTTTATTTGACAGCTTGTTCCATGGATAATTCCAAGGATTTCCTTTCAATCACATTTCTGAGGGCTTCCACATGTATATATGTGTCAGCTGACCTTACTTGCCATTTAAATGGGCTCTTGGTAATCCGACGCTGGAAGTTTGGAGTTGCTGTATTACGCTGACTTGCTGAATAAGAGTGGTCTACAATACTAATTTCTGAAGATGAGAGGATTGAAGTTTTGTTACTCCATGTTTGACTGCATGAGGGGCTAAAATTCTAGAGCTGAACGGTGAGCTTAATAGTGTCTCTGAGGAAATGTGCCTCCTAACTCCAGAAGCTCCATGTCTTGAGATGACATTTATATCCTCCCTTGAGTAATTTGAAATGGAAGTACGAAGGTTTGATGGTGGCCTTGAGTTCTGATCAACTTTTGAAGACCTGTAAACTTTCCTTGGTTTAGAAAGTTCTTTTGAGAAGATTCAACAATTAAGGAAGCTCGAGAAATCCTCGTAACACTCATCGGAGTCTTCAATCTTTTTCACAATGATGATTTGTGCTGCAGGATTGATCTTGAAGATGATGAAACGATTGATCATAGTTTGCATTTCTTCAATCGGACTCGGGCAGCGAGCTGGTGAAAGCTCCCAGGATAAACATTATGGTGGTGATCCCAGTCTTTGGACGAAAAGCAGCAGCAACAGCGCACGAAACAGAGACAAAGGTCGCAGCAACACATTGACTCTTGAGGAAGCTTTGTCTTCCAATCTCCATCCACTCCAAGTTTTATTCGATCTTCATAATCCTTCTCATCTCCTTTTTTATAGCTAGATCTTCCTCACCGCATTGTCTTCTGAACACCATGTCATCCGTCAATGCAGCAGCTTTAGTCCATCACATGGCTCTTGTCATTGAATGCCAAACTCGCCTCCAAAACGTCAGCCTCATCATTTCACCTTCCCTGTTTTTCTGTTGCAGCTTTGTTACAAAATTTATCTTCTCATCTTCAGTCTTGTTGTTCCATTGAGGATGGTGCCGCTAGGGAGAGGGCCACCACATGGCCATTAAAGATGCAGCAAGTGACGTTGTACCAGCCGCAGAGCGTAGTGTCAGAGGGGTTCCAAGAGGGACCAAGGGCAGAGGCGACGCCGATTTGCTGCTTCAGGGTCAAGAGGGCGATGATGTCGGTGAAGAGGCTATGGCAGGCGCACTCTAGTAGTAAATCGATGACAGTCATGAGCTTCCATCCCACCTTCGATGTCCCCAAAAGCTCTCTATCCCCTCCCCATATGCTGAGTTTCCTCAACCTCTCTGATCCTCATCCATCTTCCGACTCCTCCCTCCGTATGCAAAGCACCCCCTTCTTCCTTGTCTTCTGATTCTTGCTTTTCTCCTGATTCGTGAATCTCCTCCGTTTTTTTTTTTTGATCTCTCTTCCTCTGTTATTAGTGTTCCATACCGTTAACTGCGTGCAAAATACCAAAAATATCCAAGGAGAAATTAGAGCCTCCCAGCATCATTCTAGCCATCGAAATCAAAAACCATTCTTCCCCTCCAAAACAGCCTGCTTTTTTTCCTTCAAAAGCAGTTTAAAACCTAAATATAGGTTTTCCCTCTTCCTCCTTGAATAACCTTTTACACCTTTAGCTTTGACGCTAATCTCCAATTCTGCCCATGTAAAGCATAACCTGTGATAAGGGCATTCCAAGTTATTGCATTCCGGACAAGAAGCTCATCCAACACTCCCTGTGCTTTGCCAAATGCACCACACTTGGCATACATATCCACCACAGCAGTCCCAAGTGCTGTACATACCCAGCAATAAGTGCATTCCAAGAGTCTACATCTCGACAAGGGAACCTGTTCAGCACTCCTTGAGCTTTTCCCATTGCACATGATATTCCTGAATTTGCACCTTTGTCTTCATAGCTTAAATGTCAGCTTCTATAAAGCTTCCTTTGATTCCACGGTATCCTGCACTTTTCTTCGAGTTCATCATTAAAATTATCAGCTTGATAATGTCCTTTGGCATTAGTTTTTCATATTTTTCTAATACACACACATCATGCATCCAAACAAAATCATACACATGCACTAAGGGAATATGTACATTGGATGTAGATTATCGAAATGCATCACACAAACAATGAATCACACGCAGAAAATAACACAAATGCACAACAAAAGAAATGGAGGTGTACACGACTCGGATGCGCAGCAGCACGACATCCACTCCCTCTGAATCTGCGCATCCTCCGGATGTGCCAACTATCCAGGATCATTCAAATCCACAAACAGGTCAAGTCCATCATCTATTTCTAGTAGACCTGTTTCTCCATCAGCTTCATCATCTATGTTCTATGTTTCTTCTGCTTGTCTTTCTTCTACCTGCTCTTCTTCTGTCAATGCTTCAAGTGCATATTCTTCATCTTCTCTTCTCTTGAAAATCTTGACTCGTTTTCCAGCAATAGGCACCCTCAATACTGTTCCATCTAATTCAGCCAGTTCATAGGTACCATTGTCAAAAACCTGCTTCACTTCATACGGTCCAAACCATCTTTGAACCATTTTTCTCATGCTACTATGCTGATTTTCTAGACTACTGTCATAGACTAGAACCCAATCTCCTTCTTTTATGGCTCTAGGCCTCAAGCGATGCCTTAAATCAAACCTGTCCTTATTTCTAAGACGGGTTGCCTTCAAACGATCAACTGCTAGCTGCACATCTTCTGTCCTTCTCTCTAGTTGACGAATCCGAAGAGCTAGAAGCTCTTCCCTTGATAAATTCTCATGCCACGGAAGAACACTCCAAGTGAGAGCACAAATTTCTGTAGGCATGACAGGTTTTTGTCCATACATCAACTCTGCAGGCATGTATCCAGTAGTCACACTATGTGTAGAGCGATCAGCCCACAACGCAAAAGGTAGTAATCTCGGCCAATCTCCAATCCGACCTCTACAAGCTTTTGCCAATGCTTTAACTATCGGCGGATGTCCTCTTTCACTCTTTCCATTTCCCTCTGGATTATAGGCAATAGTAAGAGCCAATTTAATCCCAAGCCGTGAGAAGAATTCTCTAGCTTCATCTGCATCTAGCTCTCCACGATCAGCTATAATCTTGCCTATACATCCATACCTGCAAAATATTTCTTCCAACAAGAATTTACATACTGTAGTGGTGGTCTTTGTCTGCAAAGATCTGCCTTCAACATAGTTTGTAAGATCCTCCCTAGCCAAGACAATATATCTCATCTGCCAAAGTCCCACTGGCAAAGTAACCAAGTCTACCACCCACTTATAATGCATACATAGTGGATAAGTCGGATGCAACTCATCATGATGTCGCACTAAAGAGTAAAGTTGGCAGTCCATGCAAGTCTCCACAAAATGAGAAACATCTTTATACATCTCTTTCCACCAGTATCTTTCTTTAATTTTCTCATAGGTAGCCCACACACCTCTATGTCCAGCCCATGAGCTCTCATGAAACTCTCGCATAATCTGTATCTGCATCGCTTTATCACAAACTACTCTCAAGGGCAAGCCTCCTCTCTTCTTTCGATGCTTCCAAAGAAAACCATCTTTCAAGAAATACCCATAAGCCTTCCTTCTAATTTTCTTGAATTCATCATCTGTCCAATCAGCTCTTCGAGTCAAGGAACTTAGATACTGTCCAATTTGCAACCCCTCGTCAACATAAAGTTCTTCAATAAAGGCTTCAACAGTAGATACATGATAATCATGAACAAGGACAGAAGCAGCAAATTCTCTCTCATCATCTTCTGCAAGCATTGACTCCTCATCCTCATATCTCGCTCTAGATAGCATGTCAGCAACTGGATTATCTTTCCCTGCTATGTGTAGAAATTCTGGATTCAATGATTTGATATAGGCAATCCATCGAAGCATCGCTATATCTGGAGTTGAGCAACTAGTAATCATGCCAAGCAAAGGCAAACAATCTGTTTCCACAATAATTGAAGCTCCAATAAAATACCCTTTGTCACACTTCAGTGCAGTGACTACTCCCCACAACTCTCTTTTGATCTCCGGATATCTCCTTTGTCGCTCATTAAGAACTTTAGCTCCAAAGCGGATTGCATACCTATTTCCATTAGCATCATCCTGTCCCACTGCCCAACCTATGCCAATAGGGCTAGTATCAACTGTCAACATGATCGGCCGTCCACACTGATAATCCGCCTTGCGTAGAGTAGGAGCTGATTGCAACAGCTTCTTGAGCTTACGCATGGCTTTTGAATGCTTCTCATCCCAATGAAATTTCTGCCCCTTTCGAAGCAGCTGATAGAGAACATCTGCTATATGAGCAAAATGAGGAATCCAAATCATGTAAAATACGCAAGCTCCCACAAATCTCCGCACCTCTGAAGTAGTCGAGCAATACTCTACAATCCTGTTTATGGCATCCACCTTTGTAGGAGAAGGCTTCCTGCCATAATATCCAACCATATGCCCAACTATGATGACTTCATTAACACCAAAGACAGATTTCAGCCCTGAAAGTGTTAAATTTACCTCCTCTAATCGTGTCAATATTTGCTCACAAGCAATCAAGTGGTCAGCCACAAACTGTCTACATCCACGCAAATCAAGACTTTCATTCTTTTCTTCTTCTGCACAACCCTTAATAGGCACATCATCTAGAAAAGGCATGGTATACTGCGGAATATAGTCTCATAGAACTCTATGCATAGCATTCATCATATGAGCAACTGAGTTTGTGGCACCTTGAGGCAAGGTACACATCCTCACAAGACCAATAGGTGTCCGCATAGTAGTAATATCCCTGCTTTCCAAGGCAAGCTGAAACTGATCATAACCTGAATACAAGTCACCTAGAGAATAGATGGCTCGTCCTGCAAAAGCCTCAGCAAATTCATCCACAACTGGACCTGTTCCCACATTCCTGATTGTCACTTTGTTCACGGGCTGCATATCCTGAATAAATCTCAAAGTACCATTCTTCTTTGGTACAGTAAACCACCTGTTAGAATAGGGTGCAGAAGAGGGTTCCAAAATCCCCATTTTAATCTTCTCATTCAGCAACTCTATCAGCTTTGGCAAGTGTGCTTTAGGCACAGGTATAGGACGTATATTCCATGGTACATGAGGAACAGTGAAGATGACCATAGGTGCAACCAATTCGGGACTAATGCAACCAATTTCATGTGGAAAGAAAGCAAATGCCTTACCATGACGTCCAAGCATCTCTCTAAAACATTCTTTTTCCACTGGAAGAAAAAATTTCATCATTTCCAATCTTCAATTCTGCAAGAGTTTCAGCTGTAAACTTATGTCCAATATTTGCAGGGTCCCTCAACATAGGCTGCTTCATAGCTTTTTCAATCTGTTCATCACTATTAGAAGGAAGTGGGCCTACAACCGGCTTAACCTTCTTATCAACTGTTTTATATTTTGTGTCAACCTTGGCATCATTCAAGCACTCTTTTCTTTGCTGCAATTTCTGCAAATTTTCAGCAACTTTCAACTCAGTTGGCTGAAAAATTTCAGCCTTTCGCTCTATGGACTGCATGGGTGCAGCCTGAAACTCTGTATGCAAAAATTTTTCTGCATTCAACTCTGTTGGCTGAATGGATTCAGCCCTCGGCTCTATGGACTGCATAGATGCATCCTGAAACTCTGTATGCAGAAATTTTTCTGCATTCAACTCTGTTGGCTGAATGGATTCAGCCCTCTGCAATTCTGTTAGCTGATCAAGATCAGCCATAAATTCAGTTTGCTGAGTTTTCTCAGCCTCTAACTCTGTTTTCAGCATAAAACCAAAAATTTCCTGAAACATATCCAAGGTTTGCACAGGTATGATCTTTAAACCCTTACATTCATCAGTTTTCAGCATTGCTCCCATCTCAGATAATATATCTGCATAAGACATCCCTTCATACAATCCATCTACATGCTCTTCTGCTTGCAAAATACCTGCATTCTTCAACTCTTTCTCCTTACGACCAATGTAATGCCTGGCAGCTCTAGGCAAATCTGAAATTTTCTGATAACTCACTGAACTATCTGAAGAAAAACCAACAAGATTATTGGAGAAAGACTGGCTGCCAGGAGGCGAGATCTCCTCTTTTCTCCGCTCCGTACCACTGGCGTCTTGCAAGACAGCGGTACCTAATGAAAATCCAACTCCTTCGTAGGTAGTGGTGCCTCACGCAAGGAGTCCCTGTTTCTCGGATGATTTACCCCAACAGTCATAAACTGAACAGCTCGCATACCATCTTTACTGCGTATCCGCGCATAAGCTGACCCGTCATCCATCACTTTCGTTTCCATTCTTGCTTCTGTAATGAAAGGCTGTCCAAGAATAATCGGATAAGAGCAAGAATCCTGAACAAAGCAATGATAATCCTCTTCAACATTACCAATAGAAATTCTGATACTCGGACAAGCAGCATACATATCACCAGAAGTATTATTGGCGGCTCTCATACGCCAGCCATGCTCTGCATCCATAGGCCACTTGCCACTCTCATAAACACCTCGAGCAATAAGATTAATCTCAGAACCATGATCGACTAAAGCGACCAATGGAATTTGTTTCTCTCCAATCCTTACCACTGTCTCAGTGGTCGCTCTAGCCCAATGACTTCGTGAAAAATGGCTGCGAGGAATGAGAATAGGGGTATCATCATCTTCATACTGCATAGGCTGCACTATTTTCTCCAATTGCGGATTAACAGAAGCATTCTCAACCATCACTGCATCATCATGCTCTTCCCCAAGAGCTCCATGCCACAATCCCTGTAAAGCAGGTCCTTCCATCGCATGTCGTTTTCTCTGCAAAAGATCCTGCATCTGATCCTGTATTTCTCTTCTAGCAATCCCAAGAGCCTCTCCAACAGTAAAAGTGACTTCACTATTCAAAATTCTTTCATGAAAAATCTTACTCATATCCGTTTGCATATCAAGGTCTGACAAGGGCTTGAATCCTGGCTCTTTTCTTGGTTGCCTCTTTTCTTTCTGCTTGTCTCCCATTGGTTGATCAGAACCTGTTTGAGCTGGAGAATTTGACATAGGTGGAGCTGTAACAGGTGGTGAAACAAAGTCACCCCCTCTAGTCTTTTTGGAGGAGCTAGGACCCTCCTCATCTCTTCTTCTCTTTTCCTCAACCATGGCATCTAAACCCTGCGTTTTAGCCATATAAGCAAAAATAGAATACCTGTCAACAGGAGAATCCCATCCTGTTTCTCCTCGGATGCTGGAGCCCACACAAGTCATAGTAGATGCCTGAACTTTCCCTCTTCTCGCTATCTCCAAGGCAGAGGACTATAAAGCAGAGTCTCCATCAGATTTCTGCTCAAGCTGAACTCCAAAAGCTGAAACATCTCCTCTAACACTCACATAAGCTGATCGCGCAGCCATATCATCAACAAGCTTCTTCATGCCTCCCTTACCGAGTTCGTGTCAAGAGGAGCTCCAGTCTTTGTCAGCCATATCTTCCCATCTTGTCCCCAGAACACTACATTCTTCTTACGGGCTTCCTGAAAAGCATCACAATCTCTGCAGTGTTGGTGCTCTGTACTATCGCACCAAATACATCGTCGCCCTTTTCTTTGACCAGCTGGAAAAGCAGTCGCTGGAGCAGGTGATACAGCAGGTACTGACATAAGTTGCTCCTTTAACTTACCAACTTCAGCTTTGACTGCTTCAATCGTCAAATCCGCCAAGCCTTTAATAACAACATCTACAGATAAGGGCACTGGAGCTGCAGGAACTGGTGGATTCACAGCAGGAGGAGTAGGCTTAGGCAAAGAAGTTGCAGTAGGGGTAGAAGAAGAAGTCTCCAAGGATTTTTTAGGAACTGATCCTGTATTACGATGCAATCGTACTCTCCTGCGCTGCTTCTTAACAAGAGCATTCACAGCATCAATGACATGTCTCCACTCAATCTTTAAACCTGAATCAGTAGCTTGATCTTCCAAAAGATCATCCAACTTTTCCTGTAAATCAGCATCTGCAGCTTGTAAAAATAACTCCACTTTCTGCATCTCCAAAGCTTGCTGTTCAGTCCCATCCAACTGATCATAACGGCTTTCAAACTCTTGCAGAAGAGCGGTAACAGAAAGTCCCTTATTAGGCATAGAAACCCATGCTAAAAAATTCATGCGATTCATAAGACCTGTATCCTCCAGGAAATATTCATCTTTTAATGCCTTCTTAAATTCAGCCCAACCTGCATGTGCTTCTTGAATTTCTGCAATTCGACCTTCAAGAGCGCGCACCACGATTCGCAAGAAGTAGCGGCTCCAAACATCTTGAGAAACCCCAAAAAACTTCATCTTTTCTTCATACAAATGCAGGTAAGTTGACACTTGCTGGCCATTAAACTGCTTCAACTCCTGTTGAACAACTTTCAAGGCATCCATACCATCACTGTCTCATTTTGCATGAGCTTGCTGCTGCATATACATGGTAAATGACTGAAACAGGTTCTTCATGACATTATCATCTGTCATCTCTTCTTGCGAGTCTCCCATCTTGCTGAAAAAAACTGACGCAGCACTTTCACGTTGGGTTCACCAGAAATGTCGTAGAGTTCAAGCAAGGGCTGTAGAACACGGGGTTCAAGATACAGCAAGAAATGAGGCTAACAAGAAAAACTCAAATATTTGATGCCAAAGTTCACTATATTCCTTGTCAAGTAAATTACATGAGGTTCATGTTCAGAAAAAGCTGTAGTATCTCATATCCAGCTTTGCATTCAGATGTTCAAGATCAGTTTTTCCGTTGGCACATAGACCTGTTAAATTCTGCTCGGTAGTAATTCCTGTGAACAAATTTTCAGGATTCCATACAAAGTCAAAACAAAGGAGTTCTGTAGTAGGCAGCAACCCCTATGTACATAAAACAATGGAGTTCTGTGGGCAGCACTGCTCACTGTGCTAGTAGTATGGCCTGGAACATTACAGTTTCAGCACTGTTTTAAGGATCAACATGTGCTATTGGCTGCATAATATCTTCTGAACTACTTTATTTGACAGCTTGTTCCATGGATAATTCCAAGGATTTCCTTTCAATCACATTTCTGAGGGCTTCCACATGTATATATGTGTCAGCTGACCTTACTTGCCATTTAAATGGGCTCTTGGTAATCCTACGCTGGAAGTTTGGAGTTGCTGTATTACGCTGACTTGCTGAATAAGAGTGGTCTACAATACTAATTTCTGAAGATGAGAGGATTGAAGTTTTGTTACTCCATGTTTGACTGCATGAGGAGCTAAAATTCTAGAGCTGAACGGTGAGCTTAATAGTGTCTCTGAGGAAATGTGCCTCCTAACTCCAGAAGCTCCATGTCTTGAGATGACATTTATATCCTCCCTTGAGTAATTTGAAATGGAAGTACGAAGGTTTGATGGTGGCTCTGAGTTCTGATCAACTTTTGAAGACCTGTAAACTTTCCTTGGTTTAGAAAGTTCTTTTGAGAAGATTCAACAATTAAGGAAGCTCGAGAAATCCTCGTAACACTCATCGGAGTCTTCAATCTTTTTCACAATGATGATTTGTGCTGCAGGATCGATCTTGAAGATGATGAAACGATTGATCATAGTTTGCATTTCTTCAATCGGACTCGGGCAGCGAGCTGGTGAAAGCTCCTAGGATAAACATTATGGTGGTGATCCCAGTCTTTGGACGAAAAGCAGCAGCAACAGCGCACGAAACAGAGACAAAGGTCGCAGCAACACGTTGACTCTTGAGGAAGCTTTGTCTTCCAATCTCCATCCACTCCAAGTTTTATTCGATCTTCATAATCCTTCTCATCTCCTTTTTTATAGCCAGATCTTCCTCACCGCATTGTCTTACAAACACCATGTCATCCGTCAATGCAGCAGCTTTAGTCCATCATATGGCTCTTGTCATTGAATGCCAAACTCGCCTCCAAAACGTCAGCCTCATCATTTCACCTTCCCTGTTTTTCTGTTGCAGCTTTGTTACAAAATTTATCTTCTCATCTTCAGTCTTGTTGTTCCATTGAGGATGGTGCCACTAGGGAGAGGGCCACCACATGGCCATCAAAGGTGCAGCAAGTGACGTTGTACCAGCCGCAGAGCGTAGTGTCAGAGGGGTTCCAAGAGGGACCAAGGGCAGAGGCGACGCCGATTTGCTGCTTCAGGGTCAAGAGGGCGATGATGTCGGTGAAGAGGCTATGGCAGGCGCACTCTAGCAGTAAATCGATGACAGTCATGAGCTTCCATCCCACCTTCGATGTCCCCAAAAGCTCTCTATCCCCTCCCCATATGCTGAGTTTCCTCAACCTCTCTGATCCTCATCCATCTTCCGACTCCTCCCTCCGTATGCAAAGCACCCCCTTCTTCCTTGTCTTCTGATTCTTGCTTTTCTCCTGATTCGTGAATCTCCTCCGTTTTTTTTTTTTCGATCTCTCTTCCTCTGTTTTTAGTGTTCCATGCCGTTAACTGCGTGCAAAATACCAAAAATATCCAAGGAGAAATTAGAGCCTCCCAGCATCATTCTAGCCATCGAAATCAAAAACCATTCTTCCCCTCCAAAATAGCCTGCTTTTTTCCCTCCAAAAGCAGTTTAAAACCCAAATATAGGTTTTCCCTCTTCCTCCTTGAATAACCTTTTACACCTTTAGCTTTGACGCTAATCTCCAATTCTGCCCATGTAAAGCATAACCTGTGATAAGGGCATTCCAAGTTATTGCATTCCGGACAAGAAGCTCATCCAACACTCCCTGTGCTTTGCCAAATGCACCACACTTGGCATACATATCCACCACAGCAGTCCCAAGTGCTGTACATACCCAGCAATAAGTGCATTCCAAGAGTCTACATCTCGACAAGGGAACCCGTTCAGCACTCCTTGAGCTTTTCCCATTGCACATGATATTCCTGAATTTACACCTTTGTCTTCATAGCTTAAATGTCAGCTTCTATAAAGCTTCCTTTGATTCCACGGCATCCTGCAATTTTCTTCGAGTTCATCATTAAAATTATCAGCTTGATAATGTCCTTTGGCATCAGTTTTTCATATTTTTCTAATACACACACATCATGCATCCAAACAAAATCATACACATGCACTAAGGGAATATGTACATTGGATGCAGATTATCGAAATGCATCACACAAACAATGAATCACACGTAGAAAATAACACAAATGCACAACAAAAGAAATGGAGGTGTATACGACTCGGATGCGCAGCAGCACGACAGCGCACTCTAAACTCATAAACGTTTATTAATTTAATATGCATTTTGCAGAATCACCCGCTATGGAATCACCCATGTACACACTAAATTAATGAAACGCCCGAAAAGGACAGGCGTCCCCATCAACTTCTCGCACAAAGAATCCTCTTTGTGTATGAGCCCCGGTCATCTAAGTTTACGGAATCCATCGTAAAACCTCACGGAATCCACCGTGGAATATGCCTCCTGGCATCATATATTCTTTTTCTTAACTAAGAGTACAGGTGCACCGAATGGAGAACTGCTAGGTCGAATCAAACCTCTATTTAGTAATTCTTCAACTTGACTCTAGATTTCCTTTTGCTCTATCTGATTGTGCCTATATGGTGCTTTGCAAGGTGGTTGTGTGCCAGGGATTAAATCAATCTTATGGTCTTCTGGACGTGAAGGTGGTAAACCTGGTGGTAGGTCTTCTGCAAAACAGTCCTTAAAATATGCAAGAAATTCCTTATGCCTAGGATGCATATGATTTTCCTTTGCTTGTAATTCATTCACCCAAATGAGATATGATTTACTACTCTTGCGTAATGCACGTTTTGCTTGAGTATGCGAAAGCAGTGGAAAAATATTAGATGCATGCATACCATATAATGTAATAGATTTTCCTTGAAAATTAATATTCATTGTGTGTGTGGAATAATCTATATTTGGATTATGCTGGTGTCGCCAAGGCATTCCTAAAATAATGTCACTCGACTGTAATGGAACAACTAAGAAATTTCTCCTTTCAGTGTATGAACCAATTTGAATTTCTAAATCTTGAACTTCTTGTGTATCATTATACCTAGTACCTAAAAATGCAGCTTTTATGCGATAATGCGTAGGTACAGTCTGTAATTTCAATTCTTTTACCAATTTTGCTGAAATAAAGTCATGAGTACTACCGTCATCATGCAAGATAGTCTTTTCCTTTCCATGCACCAAACATTTCATAGTCAATAATGAATGTGGAGTAGGCATACCTGGTAAAGTGTCGGAAGTAGTAGTAGTATCATCCTCATCTTCAGTGAAATCAAGCATATCCTCATGCTCGTCTTCGTCCATGGCTCCAAGATAGTTGATATGTGCTAGTGCCTTCTTTGAATGACAATTTGCTGCGAGATTTCCCGACTGGTGACATTTATAGCATATTATTGGCTTGGTTTTGGTTACATTATTTGTAATGGCTGGAAGTCTAGGTACATTTGGATTTGCTTGTGGAATAGGCTTAGGATTTGAATTGACATTGGATGGTAATGCAGGTGGTTTAGCCCAATTCTTGCGGAAAGATGGTGAAGAGAAACGACCTGGATTAAACCTTCTAAAATTGGAATTGAATTGTTTAGATCCATAATTACCATTGGCTTGGAATTGCTGTGGTCGTCTGTCTCTACCGCGTAACTTATCTTCAGTGTTGTGAGCTAGTGAGATGGCGTCTTCAAGGGTAGCAGGCTTGAACATGTTCACTTCAGCGTAGTAATGCCCAAGAAGTCTAGACATATACTTCCGCTTATGTGTCGTCTCTGGTACGTCTTCAAGCATGCGTAGCTGTAGGAGTGCATTCCAAAAACGCTCTATATACTGAGGTATAGGCTCACGATCCCGTTGTTGAAGTAGATCCCATTGCTTGATAGCCTTCTCATGAAATTGCGGTGGAAGGAAATTCTGCATGAACTTCTTCTTGAAATCTTCCCAAGTAGCAGGACATTTTATGCTCTTGCGTACTACAGTCCACCAAAGTGATGCTCTGTCTACCAAATGATTAGTAACACACTTGATTTTATCTTTTTCTGGATAGGTTTCCTCATGGAAATAGTCATCAAACTGGCTAATGAATGATAAAACAGTCTTTCCTTCTCGTATGCCATTGAAAGTGTGAAATTTGAAACTTCGTTTACTTATCTTTGATTCCTTGCGAATGGTTTGAGCTTCAAGAGTGGCGTCGATGGTACGTCGAATCAAATCTTCAGCTTGAGGTTCTTCTTTGTCGGTAGACGCTCTTTGTAATTTTGTCAATTGCGCTTGCAATGCTTGCCTAGCCCTTCGTTCTTCTTCCAATTGCAGCATGATTAGATCCAGCTTTTGTTCCATGGTAGGCTCAGGTAGGTCGTCTTCAGCCATAGGATCATCCATATGTGGTGTCGTCATCCTGTAAAACTCAAAAGACCTTTCTCACTCAAAATCAGGTTAGCGGGATGAGCGTAGCTCAAATTCCGGGTTATAAGGCTATGTATTTTTGGGTATTTCTTTCTCAATTTTCAGAAAATCTGCAATATTTCCTTCTTCGTATGTTGAAAATACTTCAGCGGACCTGTGGATGGGTAGAATACCTTGCCACGAACAACTTTGCAGTTCAGAGTTTTTGCGCAGGAACAGCCCTTCTAGGAGTTTTGAGCACTAGTCAGTTCTGACTCCAGTTGACTAGTCTGACTTGCAGAGTTGCAGACTTAGCTGACTTGCAGAGTTGCAGAGTTGCAGAACTTAGGCCGACTTGATGAACTTGTAGGACTTGATTCCAGTCGACTTGCAGGACTTGACTTCAGAGGTGCAGGACCCAGAGTTTATGAACTTACTTGTCTTATGTGACTTGCAGAAGCTTAGAGTCTTAAGCTTAATAGCTTAAGCTTAAGCTTAAGAGAGGCAGCACGACGCAATTCGTGGGGGGGGGCCATTTTTTCTTCACGACGATGTCGTAGATTTCGTGTAAGGGTTGTTGAACATGGAGTTCAAGGTACAGTAATGGAAGAGACTAACAAGAAGAAAATTGAATTGTTGATGCCAAAGTTCACTATATTCCTTGTCAAATGAGTTACAAGAAGTTCATGTTCAGAATAATCAGAAGTTCCTCATAAACTGTTTACATTCAGGTTTTTGAAGACAGTTATGTCTTTAGTACATAGGCTTGAGGAGATTTGAAGAGTTCTGCTGGGCAGCAAATCTGAGCTTTTTCTCGCTTTAAACATTGAGCAATCAACCCAAAAATCAGCCCAACATTCAGCATCAGTTCAAGATTATTTTTAGCATTCAGATTTTAGCAAGATCTTGCCACAAGAGAAGACAATAGCAGTGAACGGCCGAGAATGGAAACACTTTAGCTGTATGATTTGAACCCAATACACTCAACAAAGGAGTCATAGGTTTTCCACAAAAAGGAATGTCTAACAAAGGACCCTTTGATAGGTTGTATTACAACCTGAAATCAAGCCTCCAGATAAAAACCACCACATCAGTTAGGATTGCACTATAGAGATATGCTTTCTCCCATGCTTCAAAGATCTCATATTTGGATTTTGGAGCCTTTCACTCAGTATACCATCAGCAACAACTAGCAGATGGTACCTATTAACCTCCAAAGACAATTGAAGTCAGTGAAACCTATATGGATACAGTGATCTCCAGGTTTTGGGGCTTGAAGCACAAGATTGCTGAATCCCATTTCAACAACCATATTGATATGTTTCTGTTTTAGTATCCACCCTGAATGAAGCTATTCAGGTGCTTCAACTCTTCTCGATGTTCATCCACCACAGCACGCACTACATCACCAATCGAAACCATTCCCTTCATTTTCTTTCCTTCAATCACTGGAATGTGTCTGATCCTTTTATCTGTCATCAGCTCCATTGCTCGCAGAACTTTGGTCTTTGGAGTCACTGTGATAAGCTTATTCTCCTCAGTCATGATATCACCAACTTTGGTTGTTTTGGATGACCTACCCTACACAATTATCTTTCACAAGTAATCTCTTTCTGTGACAATCCCTGCAATAGCCTGCTGTTCACCTGGCTTTACCACCAGAAGAGCCCCCACATTGTGTTGAGTCATAGATTTCACAGCCTCGTACACTGAGTCCTCTGTTGTACAGAAGAGCCAGAAACCATCAGCTTTCTCACCCTTGGCTTTCAAAATATCAGAAATAGTTGTGCTTTCAAAGCCAAGCTCTTCCAGGCGCTCAGGGGCTCCAGACTCAGACCGCTGGAAAATGGCAGGTCGTGCAGAGGGGCTGGCAACTCGAATATGTTGCAGCACGGATTCTTAGAGAAGCCTTCCTTTGACGGAGAAAGACCTGGCAATTGCTTGCATTTTGGCCAGTGATACAATGACAGTAGAGTATCTGCGTGAGAGTGTTGCGTCTTCCTGAGCAGCCAAGTTGCACGAACGCCGCAAAAGTTAAGCTATGTCACAAGCATCTTGTACAGGCAGACCCTAGAGAGAGAGACAGGAAGAGCTCCCCATTCGAATTCTTCCACCTTCGTATCCTGCACAGGCGGCTCCTGACCAGTCCCCCCCTCTTTTCGTTCCGAAAGCGTCCTTCCTTTTCCTGGCTTTTCTGCAAGCCCGCCATTGATAGCATTTCAAAAATATCTCTCTTTTCTTAGCTTTTTCCCTCATTCCGGCCCTTGTATAAAGGTCTGACATGAGCATATAAGCTGAGGCATCATGTGAGTTCAATGAGACAATTTTGTCAAAGCATTGCTGTGCTAGCAATATGTCACCATGCCTTTTGCATTAATTTAACATTGACATACAAGCAACAAGATTATTTGCAAGAGGCATATCTTGCAGCAACTCTGCTGCCTCCTTTAAATGTCCTTCTTGTAGCATATCTTCAAAACACTTGCACCAAGGCTGTCATGTTGGAGCAAACTTTGACTGCAGAAACAAAGTGACTTCATTGGGTTGTTTGTAAACAGTCACCTTTTTCCTCAACCCTGAAGTTCCTGGTTTTTGACCTTCATACCGAGATGTATAGCATGTGGTGATCTTAAAGACTGTCATTGCACATAGAGCTAGAACAAATAGCATCAGGACAAAGATCCTTTGGCATCAGTTTTTCATATTTTTCTAATACACACACATCATGCATCCAAACAAAATCATACACATGCACTAAGGGAATATGTACACTGGATGCGGATTATCAAAATGCGTCACACAAACAATGAATCACACGCAGAATTTAACACAAATGCACAACAAAAGAAATGGAGGTGTATACGACTCGAATGCGCAGCAACACGACAGCGAAAAACGCGGAGACCTCCTCTTGTACCATGGTGAGAAATTTGAAGCTTCAAGCTTCTTTTAAAGCTTATAAGCTTAACAATTAAGCTTTGAAAAAGTTGGTTTATGGAGTTTGCTCACTGGTTTTTGAAGACTTGATGAAGGAGATGAATGCGTGGTCCTCCGCCTGTACAGCCTGGTCCTTCGCGATCTGAGAGTAGAAACAGGGGTTCTTGATCGCCAGAAGTCTGCCTGTATCGACGGTTCGCGATGAGATTGACTGTAGAGCCCGATCGTTCCAGGAGCTCCGCCTTTGCTCGAGATGGGTAGCGATTGGAAGCTCTTGATCTCAGCTCCGCTCTGATACCACTGGTGCGCAGATCGGTCGCAGTATGCTCACGTAGTGAATCCAGGAAGGTCCCCAAGAAAATGAACTCTACCTTTTTGCACAAAAAACAATGTAAAAGCGTGAACGACAAGAAGCAAGAGACCAATTGGGTTCAATCTCCCCCATGCCTTGTGTGTGCGCTTCACAAAGCATGTATTTTATGTATATTTCCATCTTCATGCTCAATAATAGCCCAATTTACAAAAATATGACAAGCTTTTAGCTTTTGAGTTTGCTTTCTACAAAAATAGGAAATAAAGCTAATGGACACATGGATTTATTCCATCTAATCCTAGACCAAATTTGAAATTTCTGGGCTCTTCTTTGAAAGTAGGCCACAAATTGTCTATGTGTTGCCAAGCTGGTGTGTCTGAAGGAATTCTCTACTTTCCATCACTTGAATTGTGACTAGCATGCCATGACATGAGTCTCGCAATAGATTCACACTTAAACATAAGTTGAATACATGGAATAATAGGAAAATGTCACAAAACCTTACAAGGTACATCCATTGATTTCATCTCCTGGTTGTAACTTGGTTCACCACAAATAGGACACTGTTGTGCAGATGCATGATCCCCACGAAACAAGATGCAATCATTGACACATGCATGGATTTTAACGTAATCGAGACCTCCAAGAGATGTCAAGAAACGCCTTGTTTGCTCCCTTCTAGTTGGTAATTTATTTCCATTTGGAAGCATTGGTAATAATAACCTTCGTACAATGGAGTTTTCGACGCTATGTGTAGCGGGTCATCTGTCTCTCTAGTGGTGCCCTCCCCCCGAACCTCATGGGAAAATAAATCATGCACCATGTTGTCCAAAATCTCTTCCTCCAAAACTTGATGGGGCATTTGAAGAGGGCTACTATCGTCGTCATCAGTCTCTACTCTTCTTGAGGACTCTGCCTCCTCGCGTCGATGCTTCGCAGCCTCTCGATGCCCTGGAGGGGCCATTTGAGGATGTGGTACCGCATCCTACTCAATTAAAAAAAAGGAGGTTTTGTTTAATGGTGAAGACACAACTGTAACGTGTCCACCCGTTTACTTGCAAGACACGTCTTAGCAACCCATTGAGAAGGGAGTCTAGAAAGCGCCACCTGCCGGCACTCCCACAAAATGTCACAGGGTTTGCGATCTAGGTCTTCTAGAGTTTGCCATGAAGCGAAAGCATTCCGACCGTTTCCACTTAGGACCGACCTGAATCAGGGTTCTCCTAGTGGTCAAATTCCTAGAACGGTAGCTAGCGTCGAACCCCATACGAACTACTTTACTCAGAAACGTCAGGGTCGAAGCAGATTCATGCTGGACTTGGTTCAAGGAGAATGGGAAACGAGAGGGATGCAAAGCTCGACCTCTCTACCCATAACGCATAGTCCCATTCCGTTCCTCCAAAACAACATAAATCGGGACTCTAGTATCCTAGATTCTAGGTCAATGCTCCTTGCTGTCAAATTCCTTTGAGAAAAGCTCCCGGCCAACTGGGACAACCCATCCGTAGGATGGACCCATGGCCACATCCACCACACTTTCCTCAAGGTTGCCTTAGTTGTCTAATTACCTACCACATTTAGTTGGACACGCATAAAACAGCTTTCTTAATTAACCAATTAGTCACCAATTCCTTCACGTAATCTTAGCACTGACATAGAAAAACAATGTTAAGTAAGTTCCTTTACAACATTTGATATTATTTATCTTTGGAATGCATCATATAATCCAGCCCGTAGGCTAATTCCATAATCCGCCCTAAGGAAATCCATAATCCGCCCGAAGGCAATCCAGCAATCCTCAAGGATTACTAATCCAAGTTTCCGCCTGTAGACTAGTATGCGGGCCTCAAGATCCAATCCCGAGTCACATCGGCCTCTTGTGTAGGACCTGGAATGCAAGGGATTTATGGCTAGAGCCCCTGCCACCCAAGCGTCCTCCTACTCCAAGTAGCGACCAACTCAGAGAGACCTCTCGTGGCGGGTTCGGTCCACATTCCAGGCATGGCTAACAACCCCCTTGGTTAGGGTCAGGCAAACAGTCGGGGTAATTGATGCTGCCTCTCCCTCTAGGCCTTCAACCGGAGGTATTAATTATCTTTCCATCTTTAGTTCCTTCAGCAAAGCAATACAAATAGTGCTCCTAAACTGTACAAACACAATCAATCCAATGGCCGTTTATTTGGCCAACTAGTAAGGTGTGAATCCATCTCTCTGAATGCGTCCAGCATCCGATCTGGGATCAATTGCAACTTGGAAAGGTCCCCAAGGGTTTCGTTGCTTGATTACCCTTTTATCATTGGGTTAGGGTTTATACCCTATCAACCCAAATTAGCAAACACCTTAGGTTTCTTAGGTTAAGACAGTAAATCTTGGGTTTGCTTGCTAGGCAATACATAACTTCCCCTAACTTGGCAAATTAGCCCAAAAAGGGTGATGTGGCACAATGACTACTCATCCCCTTGCAAGTTAGACTTGCGCTAGAACCTTCCAACCTTGTTCTAAGGAGTGGCAACTCTATTTTGTGATTTAACACAAAACCATGCGACGTTGCAACTTGTTGGACATGTGTCACACCTAACTCATGGGATCATTTCTCCCGTCAAACGGTGTTTCTTGGACAAGAAATATGTTTGGCCAAGATGTAGGGTTTGGAAGTCCTTCTTACCCAACCCAATCCCTAACCTTACTAGGCCAATAACGTTTGGCCCTAGGGATTCTAAACTTAATCGGAATTTTATTATTAGGTCGATCAATCCTTAGGGTAAAACCCTAGATCGTTATTTTATGGGCGTCCAATTAACCCAAACATTCTGTGAATGTGGGTAGGACCCTTTGGGTTTGAAAGTCTCGACTTAGCATCCAAGTGCGATACTAGGCAGAATTTCTAACATGCTAAACCCTAGCTAGCACTTTGAGGTGTTCGTTGTAGTAACTACTTATGCTTTTAAGAATCCAATGTGGGTTATGTCATTACCATTGATTTAGCTAAATTAGTCTACTTGTCTTGCGACAAGAAACGATATTTTCTTAGAGATGCTAAATTTGTTCTAAAGATGTAAATAGTTGCAAGACATCACATTATGTGCAAAAAAGCGATTCATTCCTTCTATGCAACTAAAAGGTTTGCAATGACCATTTCTTTTCCTTGCTAAAATCATGATGATTGACAATTTGGGGGATAAGTTGCATAAAACCTACATAAATTTACATCAAGAGCTACATCTACAACCTTTCGTTTAATGCAATTTGCATTTCAGGCTTTAATATGACGTGCAACCTTTTTCTAGATTCAATTTCGATAAATGAAGTTCATGTATGAAAAATATCATAAGACTAATGTTGACTTAATCCGTTCTATGTCAATTAATCCGACTTAAGATGCATGCATCTTCTCATGCAACATGCAAGTTCATGGTTTCATTTCCATGCAATGCAACTACTTGGACAATAGCGACAATGATTATGTCATACAAATCTACAAGTAGAAAATTACTACCTAAATGCCTTATGCGCTTTTCTTTTCCACGACCAATCAAAGATGCATTTAAACAATTTCACCTTTTAAATCTAAGCAATATGTGCTTTGGGATTTGCAACTTGGAAATGCAAGCAACCCAATTTCATGACATGCACTAACTCTTGTAATTCGTTCAAGGAGATAATTTCCCAAATGTATTTTAACTAGACTACGTGAATTCGAAACATGTGTAAATGCATTCTTCCCATGAAAATTTAACGTTCGTAATGCATTGCTTTAATGCGGAATCATTCTTTTAAGAACCAGGACTTGAGGGCTCGTAGGGATGTTACGCATATGCTCGGAGAAGAGACTCCCGCGTGTGTGACTCTTGCCATTTTCTTGGGAGCCATTGAATTCTAGTTCAGCAACTCCTCTTTGACTCTTTCGTGTATCAAATTCCTTTTTGCTCGGAATCTTTCCTTTTGCGCAGAACCACGGCCTTGGAGACTTGGCTTTTTTTCAATTCCGGGGAGGCACGGGTGACAAGGGGCTATGGAGGCTTAATTTGGAAACTTCCAAAGAAGCTTCTAAAGATTCACTGTCAGAATGATCGTGGAGAGAGAGGATGAGGGGTAGAGGTGATGATGAGGAGGGATGCCGTCGACGAAGAGGAGAGTCGTGATGATGATGGCGGTGGGATGGGTAGCGACAGCAGCGCAGCAGGCATGCGGTGTTTTTTTCACAGCAGGGCGGCGTCCTGGGCAACACGTCAATCTCCACGCTCCTCTCTCTCTCCTTGTGCCTCCTCCCCAAGCTCTAGGGGGAGGTTTTATAGTTTATAAGGGGGGGGGATATCCACACACGTGGAGGGCTTTCATGCCTTCCCTCCCTCATGCATCCCCATACCACACTCCTCCCTTTCTCCCCTTAACTCCACTCCCTCTCTCCTACCATGCATCGGCTGGAGGGAGGGGCTAAAAAATAAAATAAAATTGCACTACTTTAATCATTTATCCATTTGCCTTTACGTAAGGGGTGTTTCTTGTGCGGCTTGGAGATTTTAACCTCGGCCTTATTTGCACAACGCGGATGGGATTTATTATTGCGCATGTGAGGTAAGCGTTTAACTGCCAACATTTTACGATGTGGGATATCACTTTGGGGTGTCTTATTGCACGGGGTTTAAGGTCTACTTAATATTTCGAGTGGAAATATTATAACAACATAGACCAATAATATTTGTGCAAATAAAGTAGTAAAAATTACTGGGTCTTTTTCTTGGTCCCACTCTCCGTATATGCTGAGGTGTGACATTGTGATTCGACGTGCTTGAAAAAAACATCCTCGACAATGATCACACATACATTTGATTTTCTATTGTAGCCAAGCGTCTCGATTGTAAAGATGCAATGTCTCGCCCTCACTAGAGGATGTACTGTTTGTTGACTCAGCATGTCCCATACTAGTAGAAGATGACAACATAATTACACCTGAATCATAAGGACATATATGATTTCATTTGGCATATATATCATATTCCCTAAATATTTTGATACTTACAACATGGACATAAATATTTTGATATTGAAAGACTAGGAAATTAATGTCAATCCAAAAACAACCATAAGCTAGCATTTTAATAAGTTTAATTGTAATCGCATCTATCAGCACATGTAATATGTTTTATCTGCGCATATAGACACACAATTACACGCACTTACAGACGCGCCACATGAATATGATTTAAAAAAAAAACAATTGTAGCTTTCTTTTGAAATCAGTGCTTTCCAACATTTTTTGCGTGTTTTCTGTAGTTCGAGCTCGACATCACTAATCATGTCTATCTATCACATCATGAAGACAAGGAGGGAGGGAAATAAGAGTAAAAAGAGGAGGAAGGAAGAGCCAGAGAGTAAAGAACAAGAATCAAACAGCAAGGAAGAGAAGAAGAATCAAGCAACCTACCAAGGAAGGGAGGAGGAGGACAAGGAGCTTGCAACCTAGCCGCCACCCATCGGAACAAGCAAAGAAGGTGAGTTCTTCTTCTCTCTCTCCATCTTCTTTGCTTTCTCTTTGTCAGTTTGTCTCTCTCTTTCTCTCTCTCTCTCTCTCTCTCTCTCTCTCTCTCTCTCTCTCTCTCTCTTTACATGCTTCAGACAATCTATGGAGGTTTTTTGCGCGTTTTTTATAATAGTTTTGGAAAATATGGTCTGACTTTGCGCATTTGTAGGCCCGTCTAGCTGACAATTTAGACGCGTTTTTAGACGCGTATATAGACACGCTAACAGACACGGGTATAGACACAAGTATAGGCGCAGATGACATGGGTAGTAATGGATTTTTGCTTATGTAGATGTGGAATCCTGGATCTTCCAGCACTAATCCTGATTTGGAATGCATGAACAATACATTAGCGCGGAGTTTTCTAGAAACACAATATTAGTGAGTTTGGGAATCTCCCAATTCCCATTTTTTGAATACTAAAAAGGTAGCACCCAGATAACATGCCCATAAGTTTCTCAAAACCATATGATATGACCTATCATTGGAAAGTGCTTGAAAAATGAAATCTATTGAGCTATAGAGCACTCAATTTGGAGTTATAGTGTTCAAATCCAAAGATTTGACCACGTGTCCCAAACTTATGGAAAATTTCCATATTCTCCAATATGGTGTTTAGAGGTGTTAGTAGTTTTTTTGGAGGTTTTCCAAACAAGGATCAATTCATGGGGGAGATAACCAGCTATCTTGGTCGCCCTCCCACTGTAGAGGAGGTTTTTAGTGTCATGTCTGGGACACCTATCACATCTTTGCCTAGCACTGCCGCACAAACACCAAGCACAAACACCAAACCTTGGCACACCAAACCTTGGTACACCTCTACTAGCAGGTACTCCACACACTATGCATACGCACAGATTAGCTGATGCACAGGGATCAGCTGAAGTACATGGATCAGTCGAAGCACGTGCATCTGCAGAAGCACGTGCATCAAGTGAGGTAGAGGGTAGTGCCCGTCAAGGGAGGAGGGAGAGTCATGTGGGAGGACGAGAAGGTCAAGGGCTTTGTGGGGGTTGCCTAGGAGGTGGCTTTCCATCTCTCTTCTTGTCTCTTAAGTGAGCTTCTCCTTGTGCATTCTGTGTGTGTTCGGCGCAGCATCTTGAGCAACTCCCCCCACCACGCGATTCTTGACATGGTATCCGAGCCGCACCACTAAGAGAGGCTGATTTCGAAGGCTGAAGTAAAGGAGAAGAAGCAAGGTTCAAGCAAGCAAGCCACTGGTAAGAAGCTGTTCCATCCTTCCACTCTGTCTCTTGGATAGTGCCTGTGGAGGCACCGGAAGCAGGGCAGAGCAAAAATCTGAGATTGTAGTGAGATTTGGTGTGCGCAAAGAGCGCTGTATATTCTGCAGAATAGCCCTTTAGGGCTGGCCCACAGTTTTTTGGGCATCTGAGGCCGTTTCAGGGCCCGTTTTAGAGCCGCAAGGTTGCGGACAGCAGTTTCAAGGTACGCTGTGACTTCGACTGTATTGATCGAAAGTGGGTACGCAGGTTACAGATTTTAGATCTGTAAGTTCAAAGGTATTTACCAGTGAGTAAACACAAGGTTTATCTACAAACTGGTTGTAGATTGCATGTATTGTAGAGCAGACAGTGAAAAAGGCTGTCTGGTGTATTGCTGTGCACTACAGGTCGAGGGTTGCAGAAGATTTGCTTGTTGTTTGGTATTTGTTTTGTGATAATGGCAGAGAACAGTGGAAACCCCATCATTGAGAAGCTCGACAAGAACAACTACCCTTCATGGAAGTTTCGTGTCATGAACTTCCTTATTGGAAAAGGCCTCTACGAGTTTGTTTCAGGTGAAGAAAAGGAGCCGGAGGTGAGTGATCCTCCAACTACAGAAGAGACAAAGGCACGGAAGGAATGGAATACAAAAGACAAGAAGGTCATGTATTGGCTCTCAGCAGTAATTGACAATAATATGCTGGGACATATAAAAAATGTAGAGAATTCATATGCAGCTTGGACCATACTTGAAAGTATGTTTTCTGTAAATACAAAGGCACGAAAGATTCAACTCAAGCAAGAGTTGAATACATTAAAGAAAGGGAAGATGCCTATCAATGAGTATGCATTGAAGGTAAGGAGCATTGCAGATGCATTGGCAGCGATTGATGCAATGCCCGATGATGATGATTTGGTGTCGTCAACCTTGGGTGGACTTCATAATGAAAAGGCTTGGAAGTCTTTTGGAACTTCCGTATATGTTAGAAAGCCATTCCCAGGTTTCGATGAGTTGGTCTCTCTAATGATCACTGAAGAAATCAACATGCAGAGTGAGACATCTGAAAGAAGTGGTGAACAGGTCCAGGCTTTCTACTCCAGTTCAAGAAGGGGACATGGCAGGTTCTCTTCAAGAGGCCGTGGTACAGGACGTGGTAGTGACAACCAGCAAAACAGATTGAATCAGCAATTTGGCAATATGCAGGTTTCAAGAGGTCGTGGTAACTTTAGAGGTAGGGGGAGCTTTAGAGGAAGAGGTGGATGGCAGAACAGAGGTTCTAACAACCTTGGTATTATGTGCCACTACTGTGGCAAAACAGGTCATATTGCAGCCCAATGTTATGCTAAGAAAGATGATATCCGCAGTGGTAAGTTGCAGCAAGGAAACTATGCATCGTCTTCAAGACAGAATGAAGACAAAAATGAACGTCTGTTTGTTATGCAGCATATGCTGAATGCTGTTACAAGAAAGGGAACACATGATGATGTTTGATATGTTGATTCAGGTGCATCCAATCATATGACCAGCCATGCAGAATGGTTTGGAGAGATGCAGGATTTGCAAAATGCAGGTTATGTGCAGACGGGTGATGATTCATGCCACCCAATTTCACACATTGGAAAAGTTCCCTTGTCCTTGCATGATGGTAAGACAAAGAGTCTTTCATATATATTACATGTGCCATCTATTACAAAGAACTTGGTGTCGGTCGGTCAAATGGTAGAGCAAGGATTGCAAGTCAGATTTGATGCAAAGGACTGCTTTGTAGAAGACTTCAATGACAAGTGCAAGTTAGTTGCAAAGGGAAGTAGAGTTGGACGTATGTTTACTCTGGATGCTGGAATTCCTACTATGAATGCTGCTATGTATGCTAAAGGAAAAGGTGTTGTTGCAGACATTGAAATTTGGCACAAACGCATTGGACATGCAAATGTACAAAGGCTGAAATTAATGCAGTCCAAAGGGTTGGTTACAGGTTTGCCTACATTTAAAGTTGCAAAATTTCATAAGGTATGCGAAGCATGTCAGTTTGGTAAGCAGGCAAGACAACCCTTTTCACATGACAGAGATGTAAGAAGAAATATCCTTGACATTGTGCATACGGACATTTGGGGGCCTACACAAAATGCATCTCTTGGAGGCAGTTCATACTTTGTCACATTCATTGATGATTGTTCTAGAAAGCTGTGGCCATATTTTATGAAGGAAAAGAGTAAAGCGTTTGAGCACTTTAGAACCTTCAAGGATGCAGTTGAAAGAGAAACGGGCTTGAAAGTAAAGTGCTTGAGGTCAGATGGAGGGGGAGAGTACCTCTCAAATGAGTTCAGTGATTTTCTGAGGTCTCATGGGATAAAGAGACAGTTCACATGCAGGTATACTCCACAGCAAAATGGGGTTGCAGAAAGGAAAAATGGGCATATTGCAGAAGTTGCACACGCCTTGATGGCTGAAAAGAATATGCCTAAGAATTTCTGGTATGAGGCTGTTCATACTGCTGTTTATATTATGGACAGAACCCCCACAGCTGCAGTTTATGGTATGACCCCCGAAGAATGTTTTACAGGTAAGAAGCCTGATGTCTCATACTTGAAAGTGTTTGGATGCATTGTGTATGTTCATGTGCTGGATGAGTTGCGGAAGAAACTAGATCCAAAGGCTGAAAAGTGTGTCTTTATTGGATACTCTTTAGAGCAGAAAGGGTACCGCTGTTATAACCCTGTCACATGCAAGTTCAGAGTGAGCAGAGATGTCATCTTTGATTAAATGAGCAGTTGGTATGCATCTAGTGGTGATGCACTGGATGATGATGATGATGATGACACTCATGTGCAGGCTGAAAAGAAAGAATCACGGACTCTTAGTGGACCAGAGACATCATCTGGTAGTCCTTGGACTAGGAGACTAAGGAGTACCTCTACATCTTTAGGTGCATCTAGTAGCACTATAGGTAAAGACAAAGGAAAGAATAAAGTGTCAGAAGGCATTGATGCAGTTCTTAATGGAGACTCTAGTGGCTCAGAGAGCTTGGATGATGAGCTTGGCATTCCTTCAGTGAGGACTCCAGGTGTGCAGAGAGCACGGGTTAATACAAAGACTCCATTGAGTGATCCAGTGGTATGCAAGTCTAGCAGGGTGAGATATCATGTTAAAAGATTTGGTTTTGAAGGTTATGTAGCTCACCATTATGCTTATATGGTGAAACTAGTTGAGGATGTTGAGCCCACATGTTTTGAGGAGGCAGTTGGTCATGCTCATTGGGATGCAGCAATGGATGAGGAGATTACTGCATTAGAGGCCAATAAGACTTGGGATCTAGTATCATTGCCGAAAGGAAAGAAAGCTATTGGATGTAAGTGGGTTTATAAGATTAAGCACAATGCAGATGGTTCTATTAGCAAATACAAAGCTAGGCTGGTTGCAAAAGGCTATGCCCAGACATATGGCATAGATTATAATGAAACCTTCAGTCCATTTGCTAGGATGGCAACTGTCAGATGTGTGATTGCTTTGGCAGCAGTCAAAGGTTGGAGATTATAGCAAATGGATGTGAAGAATGCCTTCTTGCATGGTGATTTGTAGGAAGAAGTGTATATGGATCAGCCAGTAGGTTATGAGGATTTAAAGCATCCCACGTATGTGTGCAGGTTGAAGAAGGCACTCTATGGGCTCAAGCAAGCACCTAGAGCATGGTCTGACAAGATCAGAGAGTATCTTGTCAATATTGGGTTTTATGTTTCTGATGCTGATCACTCACTTTATGTGAGAAAGGAAGATGCAGGTTTGGTCATCATAGTCATCTATGTGGATGATTTGATTATTACAGGTGATAGTGATAGTGGGATTGCTGAAGTCAAGGAATTTTTGAAGAAGAAGTTGAGATGAAGGATTTAGGTGAGCTAAGATACTTCATTGGCATTGAGGTGATCAGATGTGATGATGGTATATGGCTATCCCAAAGACAGTATGGCTTGGATATGTTGTCCAAGTATGGCATGACAGCATGCAAACCACTTTCAGTCCCATTGGAGCAGAATGTAAAGTTGAGTGCTGATGTTGGGGATGAGATAGAAGACCCTACTATGTTCAGGAGGATAGTGGGGAGTTTGATCTACATGACCATTACAAGGCCAGACTTGAGCTACGATGTTGGTCTTGTGAGTCAGTTTATGCAAGTACCTAGAAAGCCACAATTGGATGCAGTCAGACGCATATTGAGATATGTGAAGTCCACATTACATTATGGGCTTTTCTATGAGGCAGGTACAAATGTACACGTGTTTGGATACACAAATGCAGATTGGGCTGGTAGTATATCTGATAGAAGATCTACCAGCGGATACATGTTCTCTTTTGGTAGTGCAGCAGTTGCTTGGAGCAGCAAAAAGCAATCTACAGTTGCTTTGTCGAGTACAGAGGCTGAGTATAGAGGTGTTGGTGTTGCAGCATGTGAGGTAGTATGGCTACAAAAGTTATTGGCTGATTTGGATGTGCAAGTGGAAGGTCCAGTTGTCATTTATTGTGACAACATGAGCAGTATACAGTTGGCTAGAAACCCTGTGTTCCATGCCGGGACCAAACATATTGAGGTACACTACCACTTTGTGAGAGAGAAGGTACTAGCAGGTGAGATTGACTTGGTGTATGTCAGCACACAGGATCAGATAGCTAACATCTTCATGAAGGCATTGGGTATAGAGATGCTTCAAAAGTTTCGAAGCTTACTTCGAGTTGCAGAGATGCAGTTGAGCTTGAGGGGGAGTGTTGAGATGACAAGCTCAACACATGTGGACATTGATGATGGACCGCCAGGTTAGATGGGTCCACACGTCTACACTTAGCACGTCGGTGGTCATTATGACTCTCACATGGCCAGTGACTCATTACTTATTATATTCAGGTTGTTATACATATTTATAGCTGGCATAGTTATAGTGCCGATCGACTAGTGTAGTCAGTTATGCATTGTTTGACTTAGTAGGCCACTTTCCTTTATGTTGCATCTTATCTATACTTTGTGTACATTGTAAAGAGTGTGGAAGAAGAAGAAAAAACCAGCAAGAAAACGTTTTGGCCTCCATCAACACAATATTAGTGAGTTTGGGAATCTCCCAATTCCCATTTTTTGAATACTAAAAAGGTGGCACTCGGATAACATGCCCATAAGTTTCTCAAAACCATATGATGTGACCTATCATTGGAAAGCACTTGAAAAATGGAATCTATTGAGCTATAGAGCACTTGATTTGGAGTTATGGTGTTCAAGTTATGAAGAATCCAAAGATTTGACCACATGTCCCAAACTTATGGGAAATTCCCATATTCCCCAATATGGTGTTCATCTCTCTTCTTGTCTCTTGAGTGAGCTTCTCCTTGTGCATTCTGTGTGTGTTCGGCGTAGCATCTTGAGCAACTCCCCCCACCACACGATTCTTGATATGATTGGGGATGGTCAAAGGTAAGAGACGCGGTTCATAACAAGAGGTCTCACCTTATGATGCCTGCCAAGGAGTCACTATGCACACAAGAGCAGGGGCACCTTGGATATGGCCAACCACCCAATTGCCACCGCAGGGAGTGGAAAGAGGGCAATAAGAGAGCAGTAGAGAAAAGGACAAGTCACTAGCATACAGAGGCATGATGTATCCAGATGGCAACCATAGGATCGTCACATTATAGATCAGGTGGCAGGGAGTCATGGGAGGCTGAGTTTGTAAGTATTGTTTGATTTTTTTTAAATTAAATTTTATAATTTGTTTCAATTCATTATGTAGTGTGTTCTAATATGTTGTATGTTAAAATTGTTTTGTAGTATCATATCGTTGATAGGATGCCTACTCCTAGAGAGGTAGACTGCCATCGAGGTCATAATCAAGCGTCCACTTGGGAGCATTTCTACGAGGAGGGGCTAATCATGGAGGAGCAATACAATCCTGCCATGAGGATTCCACAACCAGAAGATGTATGTTTTATTTTTTACATGAAAAGTATAGGTAACTCTAATTTATTGGTTGTAATGGTATTCATATACTTTAATCCTTTGTGTAGGCGAACCCTGATGCAGTTGAGGATAGAGAAGGGGGGAGTAGCAGTAGCAGTGGCGGCAGCGGCAACGGCACCAGCACCGGCACCAATAGCGGTGGTGGTAGCGACGATGATGCCTCTTCTGAGGGGATGTATAGGAGCCCCGTGCATGCATGCCTCCCCTTGGCCTTGTAGTTTTCATTTTTTATATGTATTAACTTCAACTAGTGCTTGCAACCATGACCGTGCTTGAGGTCACAAGTACTAGAACTCGTTATGTAAAAATGTTTAATCTTTATATATGAAATTTCGTGTTCTACATTGTTTTATTTTCAGTACAAAAATCTTCGAAATATGTACAAATGTTTCAGCATAGTATGCTCATCATGTATTATTATCAATATATGGACTTTGGCTCTCCACATTCTTTTGCTTTCAGTATAATAATCTTTCTCTGTTTTCCCTAAGCATGCAATTTGATGGGGGGGAAAAAACCAGAGAGCATGTGCCTTGCAAAGCCACATGCTCTCTGGGTTTTTTTTCATACTCTGTTTTGCACGTCTATCCACACGTCTAAATTGTAGTAAAAATGCGTGTCTATAATCATCAAAAAATTACTGAGTACACGCCTTTTTAGACGTGCAGTAATACGCCTCTATAAACATAGAATATGAATATATCTACTTTTTTATAAATATGATTATATATTTATGGAGCTCCTCAATAGGCATGTCTATATTTGTGTCTGTTTTCGCATCTATATGCGCGTGTAGTTTTCACTATAAGTGTGCTTGTAGACGCGAAATTTTAAACGCGCTAGTAGACGTGGTAATAAATGTGCCCAAAATTTTTAAACACAATTCAAATATTGCATCTACAAGCGCGTCTATGGAGCCTTTTTGTTGTAGTGCACTTTCATGTCCATTTTGAATGACGGACCATGTTTTCATGTCAAAAATCACCCTCTTCTGACTTGGTTTCTCTCGATAGAGTTCTAATTGACCTCTATATTAGTCTTGTTTGGTCCTCATACCAATCAACCACAGTCGGCTCAAAATGAGAGCATATGCCCCAAGTTTTGCAAGCATAACATGGAAATACAAACATACTCTTTGGCCTCCAATGTTGATTTCCAAGTTCTCAATGACTCCCAAACATTTCACTTTTGAGCTATTTGCCATTTTAACTTAAACAATGACTTCCCTCCCATATTAAGATGCATTTTTAGCATTTCTTCTTCAGTGATTACACAAACTTGCACACCACTATCAACATATACTTGATCAATTTTCCTTCAGTGTATCCATGCATCCATGGCAGGTATAATGTCTTTCACACTTGATAAGTATACCACTCCAACATGCCCAGTTTGGGTTTTTCCTTTCCTGATGCTAACCAAAACCATGCCATTGCCTCCTGAGAGATGAGTTCATTTGCAGCAGTTGACCATATATAACGTCAGCCTTCTTACCTTTTAAATCCTCAAGTAGGTTGTAAGAGACTTGATTGACTCCCAAAGCAAAGTCCCCCATTTGAATCTTCTTTTGTTATCTAGCTTTCTTATCGTTTCTAGATCATTTGCAACCTGTTTTCCCTTTTAATCCTTACTACCCTTTGAGTTTCAGTTTCAACATCCCTCTCTTTGACTCTCTTATTAGCTAGAACATCTGCATTTCCCCCATCATCAGACATGTTCTTTTTTATCAAATTCATACCTGATGCGCCTTCATTTCTTTCCAACTACTGCCTAGTTGGTTCAAGTGGCATTTGTTCGTGTTGAGGTCTAGCATCTTGCCTAGCATCCCGTTGTGGCATGGGATACATATCCCCTCCTATTCTTCTTGGATAAGGGAAATTAGGAGCAATATGACCTCTCTCCCTACAATTAAAGCATTCAAATTTTCCCCATCTACTTCTTGGAGGTCCTCTAAATTTAGGTTGCGTTTGAGGCTACCTTGCCTGCAATAGGCTCATATTCGAATTTAGATTTGCAAAATATTCTTGTGTTTTATTAATCACATCATCATCAGGTTTCCTAAAGCCATGTTGATTCCCATTCTCCGCTCTTTCATATGCCCCATGAAGATTCACAGCTTGCTGCCCTACATTTTCTATAGTGTCAACCTGATTTTATGGCATGCATAGCAATACCTCTTGATTGATTGGACTTCAATTGTATTTTTCTTTGCTTTTCCTTGGCTATTTTGACTACATCTTCAAATGTATCAAGGTATTTGATTATAAATTTTTCTCTAATTTTAGGCCTGAGCAATGAAACAAACTTGTCCTTTTTTAAGAACATAATCGAAGGTTGCTCCATACTCTGTGCAATTTCTATCCATTTTGCTTCAAATCTTCCAGCAAATTTAGAAACTTTCTCATTTTTCCCTTCAAACATCCTTTCCAAAGATTTCCATAAACTCTCAAGAGTTTGCTTAGCTACAAACCTTGTAAGGAACTCATTTTTGACTTCATTCCAATTTTCCCTTGTCTTTTCATTCAGTGAGTGCCACTATAATCTTGTAGAATCTTTCAAGTAGCATCGTGACCATTCAAAGCTTATCTGAATTAGTGTTGCTTCAATCTTGGTAAGCCATCCACTCCAATGTCTTGATAAATTGATTAGCATCCTCATTTTCAGTACCAAAGAAGGGTTCATGTCCAAAAGCCGCCATGCTTGAGTTTGTGTATAGGCTGGTTTCCAAACCTTACACTTTCCAAGTGATAAGATCAACAAGAGATATTCAACACGGGAGATCCTCAGTGGGGGTGCAAATCTATGGTTGGTGAATTGGGTAGTTGGCCTCTAACAACCCCCAAGACAACACCATTAGACAAAGATTGAGGATCTCCCCTCAACAAAGCCTGTGAAACAACACCATTGAACACATGATCAAATATTTTAGATTACTCACTCCTCATTGAGATTTCAACTCAACACTTAAGATCTTTAAACCGTCAAGCTCAAAATTACCATTTTTAGAGAGAATGCAATGCTCAAACAACCATGGCACAGACTTTGACAACACAAGCTTTTAGATTCACACAACGCTTATTTTTAAGGCATGGAAACCCCATGCATCAAACTACCCCGCAAAGCATGGTTGCCTCAATCAGTGCAAAAACAATTGTAGGATCCTTTTTGTTCCTCTTTTCTCAAAGCACACATAAATACAAACCAAAAAGCATAGGTTACCAAAGCTTTATATGGCAAATTTTCATCCCCATGCAACTGCTACAATCATTTCAGTATTGCAGATATTCCATTACTGCAACAAAATAGAGTTTACACTAATATAGCAATGGATAATCATGATGACTTTCATGGGAAACTAAGTTGGTGACGTAGATGTTGCTGAATTCACATGTTTCCTCATAGAACAAAAATTATCTTTTCATAGAGTATTACACATAACAGTTCATAAATTTCTAACCAAATCTCGGATTTTCTAGCTTTAAAAAGGAAAGTCGTATCTCTCTTTCCAATATATAACTCTCCAAAACAACTCAGAGCCAAATTATTTGATTTGCTATCTTGAAACAACTCTGCACAGTCTGTAGACCTAAATTTATTGTTGCTCTATACAGCCCACACAACTTCTCTGCTCCAAAAGCACAACTTGCAAACTAAAAGACACTTTCTTTGATTTCAGATTACCGTTTCAACATATCAGCATATACATCTCAGCATATCTTGCATTGATGAAGAGTTGCGGGGAGTTTAAAACTTTATGAATTCATCATTTTTCTGGCTGCAAATTCTTCCAAATTTCCACTGACTCAAGTCCATGCATTCAAACCCTTTCCAGAATACATATTATCTACCACCACACATACCTCGTTTCAGTGTAAAGACCCTCTTTCATTCTTATCTCCTGTACGGTGTCGTGATTGTTATATGCAGACACAGTGTAAAAAAGCATGGAATGCATCATCGTCTGACTTCTTTATTGATGTAAAGAGTCAATGTGATCTGAGTCATTAGTGCTAGTGCTCGTAGCATAGATGGTCCAAAAATACTAGATTTTTGGACAATTTTAGCCTATTTTTTATATTATTTATTGTAAAAATCCAAAAAAGTTAGAAAAGATTCTAGATTAGGATGGCATGCAAAAAGAAAGTGGCTTTTTCAGTCAGTTATGGGATTTTCATAAAAAAGAGAGATTGACAAAATCGCACAGGTCGCGATCGCTGTTGATAGGCTAAAACTGCACTTTGAATTGGAAGAGGAAGAAGGAGTGATTTGGGAGATCCCTGAGCAAATGTCCTAGGGTTTTACCCCCCTTTTAAAGCTAACAGAGTCATCAGATTCGGGTTCCGAGTAGCACAGAAGGAGCTATTATTTGGATGCACATTTTTGGTCTATGAAGGAGCTCTAGGAGATCTAATGCCTGGAGAGTGCTTTTGAGTAGTTCCAGAGAAATGAGTTCAAGTTCAGCCAATACATATTGATTCAATTCATTGTGCTTTGTCTTTTTCATGATTACCTCTTGTCTATTTTTTTTCTTCTCTTTCATCTCCTATCTCTACTTCCTTCCATCTCTGATCCCCGATGGATACCACCTTTCGACAAAAACCCCTTTGATATTGGTGAACTCGATGTGAAAGGTTGTCGGACGAAGGAAAGACAAGATGGAAGAACCTTCGAACACAATCTCTGGTGATGTTTTGCAATAGTTGGTGCAAAATATAAATATGCTTATGCAGGTACAACAACAACAGGTGATATAGGCTTTTGGTCAAACAAAAAGTGTTGTGATGAATGCTCTGCAAGTAGTTGAGTGTGCGACGAAGCTATTCAATGGTATGAATGAATCTGCATATGTACATACCTATGCTCAAAAGATGGAATTCTTTGGGGTGGCTCAACTTGCATGGATAGTGTCCTGCATTGAAATAATTTGATTGTTTTGTTGAATTATAGTGTCATTCAGCTGTACCACTTGTCTTATGAGATGTTGTATATGAAGTTGATATGCAGCAATCACATCATAGCAATTTTTTATGGTTTCTTGGAAAGTTGTAAATACTTTGAACGCCTCATCATTGAGCCGCCTAGTATAACTGAGTAATCCATTTTCACCCTCACACACATACTTCAGCAAATTTGTGATTCTTGAGAAAGTTGGAGGTCTATTGTTTAAGGGGTCAATTGGGTAGATTTCCCCATCAACCCACAAATCCACATGTTTCAATCCCATTCGCCTGTAACTCTGCAAAACCTGAGGGTTGACAGTGGTACATTGGGTTCTTTTGAATAATGGGGCATATTCAATCTCTACCTCAATATGCAGCTCCTTCTTTCCTGTATTCATTTTACTATTAATAGAAATGGGGAGCCTACTTGGTTGTCATAAGAGGTAGAGTGGAGATGCACAGAGAGGCACACAAAGGTGCGAAGGGAAAGGAGAGTGTAAGTAATTCACTCTGTTAATGAAGGTGCATAAACACAGAGAAGAGGTCACAATAGAGCCATGAGAGAGTATAGATATGGGGGGAAATAGCTCAGAGGGTAGGGATGTCCAAGACTTTTCGTATTTTAGATATTTCTATTTTGCCTCCAAAAACATTTCCAAAACACACGAAATTTGACCAGTTGGTTTGTTTTTTGACCAAAAGCTAGAATATAAAAAATCCCCAAAATATCTTAAAATGAACTTTCGAAATTTTATTTTTCTTGTTCTCAATTAAAAATTCAATTACCTCGTATTTATTAATCGTTTTGCATTGAAAATGAAGCACCACACTCCCATAACTACTTTTTGCATATAAAATTTGGTTGGAAAAGACTTCTTGAATGAGGAGAGAGAAGGAATCTGAGTATATCTTTGTAGATAATATAAAAAAGAAAAAATGAAATTGCAAAAGTGGAGAGACAGGAGGATTATTTTACTATTCTTCTCTCCTCTTTTCCTCATTTTAAGGAGGAGAGAGGGGGGCTAAAAGGCCCATTTGGGAGTTCATTTTTTTCCTAATGGAAAAGAAGTAGAGACTACATTTCGACAAATGTTGTTAGAGGCCAGTATGTGTGTTGATTCTGCTATGTTTGTCTCTCGCTTGAAAGTATGTTGCTCTACACGGTCATTGGAAAGAGGTCAAGGAGTATATGTTGAAACAATAAAAGAGCATTGGAGAGTAACCTTCATATGGGCAACATTGTGCTAGCCATGTACATTAATGATGGTTCTATTATAGAAACTTGCCATTTTTATGAAAGGCTTCCTTTGAATAATGTAGTTTCTTGCACTTTCTCATTGCAAGATATGATGAACATGGATAGCAGGAGGAAGTTGTCTACTATAGCAAATGTTTCTTGACATCCTATCTCCTGATTATAACACCTTTTTTTTGTATATTCAAAGCTTATGCCACTATGGAAGCCTTAGAAAATGGTAGGAAGATGCTTGTTGAATTTGCTAAATTAGGACTACAGACAACCTTTGTGCAAGTTAGTGCAAGTGCAATGTTAATCACAATGCAAGTAAAATGATAGGTGTAAATGTGAAGTGCTCAACTATGTGGGATGAAAATGCAAGCCTATGCCCATGAGGAAGAAGGGGAGGGAGGTGCACGGTCATGACCATCCATATTGTTAATGGATGCAAGTTAAACTCACATATTGCATTATCAAACTCATGATTGATTAACCTTTCTTTGGTAAAAACTGGGTAGAAAATGTGATTTCCTTTACTTATGCTCTTTTTGGTTGGCTATTGCTTGGTTATCTATTTGCCATGGTCTTGATTTTCATGTCTTTATGACAGGCAGTACCATTCTTGGTAGATAGGGAGAAAGTGGAGGATATCTTAGATCCCCCAAGTCAAGGGACAACATAAACAAAAAGAGTTAACTTAGGTTTGTATGACCCCTTTGATTATGGACGATGGCGTAAAGCCATCTTACATCTTGTAATCATGTAATCTTGTACTTTTTTTGTAATTAATACAAGTACCTATGAGGAGAGAAAAAGACAGAGATTCACTTGTGTTTTTGCCTCGACATTCGAGGTGTTTCCATCATCTAGGTAAACGACCTGCACATGAGACGAGGTGACTATGTTGACCGTGACGTGACATGACTGATGCACAAGCTGGGAGCATCACGAATAGGACTTGTTAGTGTAAAAGAGAGGTTGTGAACAAGCACAACTCTACGTATGAGCTATGAAAACTAGATAGTCTTAGGTACAGGATACTAGACCTTGGTTTATCAAGAACAATTGGGACTGTAGGCCCTACAAAATTTGGTATTGAACGCAAATAAATTTGTTGCTGACATAGAGAAACAAGTGCAATCTGCAGGATAGCCTGTTTTTTTTTTACTACAGGTGCTTTTAGGATTTCTCTTTTGCAACCATCTTTTACCATGATCGCACTTGTAAGTGAACTTATCCTTGTGCTTTCTTTTAGGTGAGCTATTTATGATTGCTGAACTTATGAACATCGGGGCATGCTCTTTGTTTCTTGCACTTAAGGGAGGTTAATTTATGTAAAGCTTTGAATACATTGGGATGATGCTTAACTTTGCAGATGTGGGGACTCAAGAAATGTATCAATTAATGGGACCAAGCTTTGTAGGCCTCATATTCTCTTGTTTTAATGAAGATGCCAACAAGGTTGGGTTCACTTCTTTACATTAACCATTAGCTAGTCCTAAGATTAGATTAAAGTTTTGATGTAGGTTCTAGAGAAGCTTTAAGTGGATATTGGGGTGTCATTACTTGCCATCAGTACGAGAATAGCTTTTCTTATGAGGCACACATTGGTATAAGTTTTTAACCATTTTTGGCTTGTAAGTTGATTATGGAATGCTGACAAGTCCTTGGCACATTTCCTTACTAACTACAAACTACTTACCATGCTAGCTTTATGTTGGTAACTGATATGTTGACAAGTTCTCAGCACAGTTCCTTGCTGATTACAAATGCTGGCCATTCTGGAATTTTTGTTTATACTTGTCTATTCCCCTCTAATGGGAGTAAAATAAAAGATGAAACCTCTCCTATGGTTATTTATTTTGGCTTATAGGTTAGTAGGATTTAGGCCACTGCATTTCAAGCATATAATGGAAGGCAGAGGGAGGTAATGCAGGTGCCAATCATAGGAAAGAATCTAAAGGAATCTTCTAGTTATATGTAGGTTCGTAGAGCATTGGCACCCTCAATACTGGTTTCAAGTTCTAGCCATTCAGATAGTGTTGAACTGGAAATTATTAACCCCTAGGTACACTCTTGGGGAAGTTACTATATGTATATCCTCTACATCACGTGTGTTCAAGGCCTATTTATAAATATCATTATCTGTAAAATTTTATTGGATAAACATAACCTTTTTCTATTCAATATGTAAATAACCCCTTTATATTATAGCCATCTTTATGTAAAAAATGTTTAAAATAGTACTTTAAAAATCTCTTATTTTGAACCCACGTGATACACACATATATCCATGAGTAACTTAATTATTATCGGATTCACAAACTATAATTTTATGCATATGATATTTAGTGAGCTTTATAAATAACAAAACATGTAAAATATATATTGCGATAAGGGTGGTTTCGTTTGTATGCTTTTTTTGCTGATGTCTTCTATGGTAGATGGGTTGTGCAACTACAAGAGAGAGGGTTTTTTTAATGGTAGCTTGTTTGAATTTGACTAATCAATGATCAATGTTGTCCTCCCAGATGGCCAAGATTTGGCTCTATCAATGCACAATCCTTAGCTCCTATCAAGAAGAGGACCCCTCTTCTAGTCTTTGTGCATTGAGAAGTCGGTTCATCTCAACATGCATATCCTATGTAACAAGCTGGAGCCCTCACTCAACAACATTTGGCTATGTTGATGCCATGCATACATGAAGCTTTGGATAAAAATGATTGGGAAACAAGGAAGGTAGCAGCTAAAACACTTACTTGCATTGGTTTCAATCTTGGTACATTAAAGTCTTTCAAGTCAACCACCTTGAGTGTCCTTGAATCTTGTCAGGTTGACAAGGTTTGTGCTTTACCATTCTATGATTTACTTTTGATGCTTTTTGTCGCATTCTTGAAAGACATGTTTTATCTATGAATATATAATTTTAGATTCTTTCCTTACTCATGTGAAACCAGTAAGAGACAATGTGCATGATGCAAGACAACTTTGGAGAAATCTTATAGGGGGGTAGATGGTGAGTCTTCTTCATCACCAAAGAAAGGTGGCATTCTATTTTAGAAATATATCTAGTTGTCTAGTTGTACAACCCATTTGGAGGAGGTTGAGACTACAATAAAAATGCATATCTAGTTGTCTAGTTGTGATTCTCATGTTTTGAGTGGTGACAAATTATCGTTTCTTTTAGTGAATGAAGCTTCAAATTTGTCTTATTAGTCAAAAAATGTATTTTTATAGGTGTTTAGAGTATTATTGTAGGTCTATTATAACAGCTATAGATAGATTGCTCTCTTTTGTGGCATTCCCTATAATAGCTCTAGATAAAATGCTCTAGCTCCTATTGCCCATGCCGACCCTTATAACACAAGGAACTTTCAATCATTTTCTACATAGGAAAAAAAGTGAATTCCCTATCAATTTCCTAGTTAAGAATATACATAAGTAGTAGGGAAAGTAAATGATATGAAAAATGAAACATTTCCTAGTTAGAGAAAATTCCTACATAGAGAAAATTCCCTATGTAGAAAAGTCCTTACATAGGAAATTTTCCCTTAGCGAAATTTTCCTATGTAGGAAATTTCCTATGTGATTCCCTAGTCCCATAGAGAACTTTTTGGGAAATTTTCCTATGTAGAAAATTTCCTATGTGATTCCTAGTTTCTCTAACTAGGAAATGTTCTACTTTCCCTATCATTTACTTTTCCTACTTATGTGGATTTTTAACTAGGGAATTGATAGGGAGTTCTCTTTTTTTTCCTATGTAGGGAATGATTAAAAGTTCATTTTGTTAATGCATTCATATTTTTTTATGTGGAAGTATCGTTTGATTGATTGCATTGCATGGATTTTAATTTGCAAACTGCATGAATGTTTGGGCATAAAATTATCTTCCAAAGCATATTCTTGATAGGGTACATTGGATAGAAAAATAGGTTGATATGAAGGTTTCTATTTTGAAGACTCAAGGATCAAACCAAAAGGTCGTAAGTTTTACATCGTCAGCAAATACTTCTTGAGGAAATAGAGGACATGTGTGCTGAAGTGCGTTCAACTACAAGAAAAATAGGCCAAGGAAGGTTGACATATGAACATGCCTATCTTGGATCCAAACATATATTGTGACTTATTTTGAAGGGAATAAGTCGTCTAAGAAAAAAGATGGAGAAAAATTGTGATTTACAAAAATCAAAATTTTCACCTATTTTTGATGGATCTTTTCAATTCTGCTTGAGTTGGCTTGTCGACCATATGCATTTCAATCATTTTGAGTACTTGGATGACTATATTTGGAGTTCATATGATGAAGTTGCAATATGCATAGGGTTAAAAAAATGAAAATAATGAAAACAGTAAAAAGCATAATCTTTAAAGCTAAACGCCTTAAGCTTTTATGAAAAAGCACACGTGAAAGGCAGTGGAGAAAAAAAGATAAAAGGGAGAACAAGGAGAGAAGGAGGGTCATCAAATCAAGGGTGAGAGACTAGAGGTTGATTTTGAATCCCTCGTCTTGTTGAAGATCTTGCTTCAAATTTGGGAGTGTAGACTTGAGGTCGAGCTCGCCTTCTTCGATCTCCATCAAATAATGGAGAGAAGGCTTGAGGACAAGCTTTGAGTCCCTTACCTACATCAAAGTTTCCATCATCATGAGTTGCTTTGAAGATTAGCTTGAGTCGAGAACTACTCCTTGCCTTCCTCAAAGATCTTTCCACAAATCATGACATCTCACCTTCTTCTCTTCTCTCTTAGTTTGAAATTGTAATGAGTGGGGATTACGGGAACATGGCATGGGAACATACCAGTCACACTGACGATATATAAGGTGTAAGAGGGAACCATGATCTTGTTTGATTCTATTGATAAAAAAATTTGTAAGAAGGGTAAGTCATACAATCAGTGAGTCACTGAATTGTAGAGGTGACCCCTTTCCAAATTCCTTATTGATCATGCATATCATGAAAGGCCCAATCCTCAATTTGTAAATGCATATCATGCTAGTTGCTTAATAATAAATGCTTGCCATGTATATTCTAGGTGAGGAAAATACTGATGCCAAGTGAGGTGGCAAAACAAAAGAGGGGTGACCCCCCCTTACCATCAAAGACCCTAAAGGGGTGCACAACCCAGCGTGGGGGGAACTTTGCCCACCTCCTGGTGATCCGGAGCCCAAAGATTATTGCAGGTGTAGGTACATTTGATGGAATAGCCGAGCCCTGATCATTTGAATCTACAGCCCTCGACATGCATTGGTAATGTCATGTATCACTTCGAAATGTATGGTGGATGCATGCAAGAAGGGCAGGGTATGCAATCATGGAAATGGTCTCAGTAATAGAACTACGAATGCAAAGGATGTATGGCTCTATGTGGCATTGAGAACCACAGTTTAGGCCCTGGATATCTAGAATAAGCTCCTCACCATTGGGATAAGGTATGCTCCTTGAGGGAGTCTTTGCAGGGTATTGCAGACAGTCATTCCCACACAGTCAGCCCGCAAAAGTTGATAAGAGCAAAGCCTTCTTGTGTGATTGAGTGCAATCTCTATAGCTTGATTCAAAGAGACATCCCCCCCTTCGATCTGAACTAAAAATCTCCCCATTCTGCCCTATGGTTTGGGAGATACGCTTAGTTTTGTGCTCAGAGGTACTATGGGACAGGTAGCAATCCTACACAGTCAGCCCAGAAAGGTCTATTACAGCAAAGCCTTCTTGTGTGATCGAGTGCAGGCCTCATAGCTCCATTCAAAGAGGGCATCCCCCCCTTCAATCTGGACCAAAAATCTCCCCATTCTGCCCTACGGTTTGGGAGATAAGCTCAATTTTGTGCTCAAAGGTATTGTGGGACATCAGGCAGTAGTCCTACATATTCAGCCCACAAAAAGTGATTACAGAAAAGCTTTGATCATTTATTATCAATGATATTTTTAGATATCCTCGTAGAGGGGATTGAGGGATTTAATTTGAATCAAAAAGTTTGGTGATCAAAGCTTCCTAGCTCAAGATATTGTCATTTCTGTAACAAGGGGTCTAGTGGACTGCACTTGGGATGGCAAGCCACAACGGTAAAGCAAAGGCCCAGGACGACTTCCAGCATGAAATAAGGGACTCCTATGCCTGAATGAATGATCCTAGCTCAGCCCAGGAGGATCTTGAAAACATGTTTGAAGAGAGTGCCCCCGAGATGGACCGCTTATCTATTCTCAACCAAACCCTATGACAACATGAGACCCGTCATGCTGAATGACATCGAGAGATGGAACAATGCCATAGGGAGATAGAAACTCACCAAGATCACCGTCATTCTGAGATGATGGCCAAGATGTACTTACTCATAGAGCGCATGAGGGCCCTCATCCATGCCATTGCCCCCCCCTTGGATCGACCCAAGGAGTATGTCCCTCCCCGTGAGGCTAACTGCCCTCCCCCCTTGGAGACCGGGTGTAGCCCACAAGGTCTTGGTGGTACCCATGGCATTCCCCATAGCACTTATGAGACGGGTGAGCCTTCCACCCGACATGATGAACCTCTCCTTCCCTCCCCCATTATGAATCCTTCAAGCCCATCCTTGGCACCACAACTCCCCTGTAATGGAAGCTATATGCACATAATGGGAATGGCTCCAATGAAAATCTTGGGTAGCATGGAATGCAAGGAGTACATGGGCAGCATGCATATGGCAATGGGCAGCATGCACATGGCAATGGGCAGCATGCACATGGCAGTTTTGGGCAGCATGGCCATTTTGGACAGTAAGGTTCTAATGTGCAATTTGGTCCTCATGTAATGCATGGACAGCATGGCCCCCATGGAAATTTTGGATAGCCAGGGATTGGACAGCAAGGCATGTATGGGCAGCATGTAGCACATGGCATTCATGGACAACAAGGCCCAAATGAGCTGCGTGACAAGATTGTGTTTACTAAATTTAATGGGCAGTCCTCATCCCTAGTAGCTGAATTACAGGAATGGACCTCTAAATTGGAAGCCTATTTTCTCATCTACCCCCGTACCAATGAGGTGAAGATTATTTTTGCCTCCCTTCATTTAGAAGATTTTGCCCACATATGGTGGAGATTCATTCAAAGAGAAAATCAGCAGTTTTGTGATTGGGAAGAGTTCAATATGCATATGATCCAAGTTTTTGTCTTCCCGGTAGAAAAAGAACACTTGGCTAGGCAATGGTATCAGTTTGATCAGCAAAATCTCACTATCAGGGAGTACACCAACCAATTTATGAACCTATCCATGTATGTTGAGGCAGTCTCAGTGATGAGGCCAAATTACATAAATACATTTATGGGCTAGATGTGCATCTCTCAACTGATATAATGGCTCAAAAGCCAGCCACCCTGTTTGCAACCATAGAATTGGTTGAACGCTATGGTCGAAAATATCGTCGCAATGAGGGCATGCAGCCCATTGTAGGATAGCAAAGATACCCTATCAAGCAACCCCCATATTCCCGTAATTATTACAACAACAATGCAGGGAATGGTAGTCCCAAAATCCCCACTTACCCTACTTTCTAACGGTCAAAAATTCATTCCTCTTGAAGTTGTCAAGGATCACAAGGCTAAAGGCTTGTGCTTTAAATGCGGGGATAAGTACACGACTGATCATGCATCCAAATGCCCCTTTAAGAATGCCATTGTCAAGTTTAATACCATGTATGTGCTAGAAGTTAGTGAGAAGTTGTAAGAGGACTTGCATGACAACTCTCCCATGATGACGCTTGCTGAAAATGCTGAATATGAAGAGGATCTTGACACCGATCAATTTTATGACTCACCGGACGAGTTCCCTTTTGACCTTGATGGTTGCCCCATAGATGACATGCTTGGGAATGACCCCCTCATTCACCACTATATCAGCTTGCTCGATCTCCATGGATGCATGGACCAGCTCTAGGAGCCTGCACATCCTACGAGTACATGATAACATTGATGGAAAGAGTATATACATTCTCATAGATAGTGGCAGCATGCACAGTTTTGTGAATAAATCGACTCTTGGACGTTTGACATGTGTTCCTACTGAATTACAACAACCTCTTAGGGTTCAAGTGGCCAATGGAAATGAGGAAGTGAGCTCCCATGTATGCACACGTGTCTCTTATGGCATGATGCACGAGCACATGTAGATAGGTTAGGCATAGTTCTTTAGTGCATCCATGTTTTTGTGCGTAGCATCAATTGAATGGTTCAATATCACTGATCCAATATTGCATATTTTTCAAGTCATGTGGATGATTAGGCACAAAGTTCATTGCAAATAGCATATTTTGTTTCTAGGACACATTGCATTGTGAAGAAATAATTAGTTCATGAGAAGATTACGAATCTTGTCTGTTAGACTGAAAGGATGCTAGCAAAATATATAAGCAATATGAAGGATCTTGCAGCAGTTGTGATCGGAAGGAGAGTTCATATTTTCATTAAGTCAACTCGTGGTCTTGCTAAGTACCTAACTGCTTCTTTTTGAAAGTGAAATAAAGGGCATTTCTTGGTGGTTTTAAGGATTAAGGAGGCTATAGAGAAGGCCTAAAATGATAGAGAAAAAGATGAGGAGAGACTGTAGCATTGCGAGCATGGCTTTGTGCAAATTGAAGTTGGAAAAAACACATACCATCAGGGCAGCAAGCCATAACATTGCTAAATCTCATGATATTTCTATAGTAAGGTTTTAAGACAATTCAACTTAGGCAGCTGAGCCTAGCACTCATACTAGTGGAGTTGACAAAAGGACAAAACATGCAATGACAATAGGGAAGATTAATGAAGACTATGGAGGGTGAGGGTGTTATTATCACCTATTGTTTTGGACAAGTGATTGTTGACAAAGGCGGCCATTAAAGAAGACAGGAGAGTGACATTGATCGTCGGAATATTCAGAAGAATGAAATTGATCGAGGAGCATATGATGGCATATGATGGCATTTGATAATTTGCTGGCAATGAGGACGACATAGATCTTGAATTGGACAGCTAAAAGTATTGGTCACAGGCAGGCAGAGATACAAATTTTGGCGACCTCAATGGCGACTATTGTATTCACATGGCAGCTTCCGTTGAAAGTAAAGAGAATGGCATCTTTGTAGGCAAAATGGTTGCACAAGAAATGTATGTGATGGCATAATCACAAGAAGGATGGTGACTGAGTTTGATTTAGGATGACGACATTATGGTACAGTCCGTTGACTCGACATTCCAAAGCAACCTTATTAATTGGCAAGGTGATATGGCATTAATCATTGGAAGACAAGGCGGCCTATTCTGAGTCATTTGGTAGTTCGCGTTCGACGGCCGAGGACATTAATCGCGAATTTGACGAGGTGAAGTTGGCGACAAAGGAGAATCAAAAGTCAAAAAAAGCTTTATGAAAACTTTTCAAAGCCTTAAAGCTTATGAATTATCTTCGTTAAAACATTTTAGCTTTTAAAACTTGTTTGGAAAGCAAAAGGCAAAAACCTAAAACTCAACGTGTGAGTGCAGATGAAAAACTATATAAAGAGTTGAGAGAGGAGTCTTAAGGGTCTTCCCCCTCAAATTCCAATTGTATCTTGTGAGAGAGGTGAGAGGAGAGTCGTATGCGGGAGTGTGAACTCTTATCATGCTAGTTGTGAAGTTGAAGAATTTGGATGTCAAAGCACCGAGTGACGGCCCAAGGTTATCAAGGTATGAAATTTCCATGATGTTGGATTTGTCTTCAAAGTTTGTTTTGAACTTTGTGCAAAGTGTTGGTGTTTTTTGAACTTCGTGAGTGTTTGAGTGATACTCTACTCGAAATTTGGGTTTTAGTTTTTTAAGGTAAAAGAAACATTGTGTGTTGTTTCGTTTTGTGTGTAGCTTGTGGTGTTTATCGAACATTTAAATTTTTTTGAGTTGTGTTGTGCATTTGAAAAAGTCGATTTCCCCAACCGACACTCCTTAACGTGTCGTTATTAGGTTTTGACTGAGGCTTGCTCTCGATTACCGCTTGCGTGTAACATCTCTTTTTTGGTGCCCCCACTGAGGAGTGCCAAAATTGACATTGTCTTTGTTGTTTTACTTGTATGTGACCCTGTTTCAATTTCTTGTGATTGTTGAAAATGGCTGATGACTTTCGTAAGTTCCATGGTAACTATAAGCAACATCCCAAAAGATTTTTATAAAAACTAGAGATGTGTTGTTTGATAGAGAGAATGACCAATCCTGAAGCTAAACTCCAGATTCTTAGATATCAATTGCAAGGAGAAGCATGAAATTGGTTGCTTGACTTTGAGAGAAGGCTGAAATTTAGGGGACAAAATTTAAACCATGAGACCATTAAAATTTTATCTAGGTTTTAAAAAAGATAAAGTTAGAGTGAGATTTGGGCAAGAATCAAAACTTGTATTAAAAAAGATGATCAATGTGTTGAAGGTTTTGCTAGGGAGTTAGAAAGATTGTGGAATCCATGGAGTTTGACATTGTAAGAAGGTGAGATAGGCCCAGTTATGTTGAAGATAATGTATTTTGTAGATGGGTTGAAATCAGAAGACTAGAGAGCGAAATTAGAGGTTAAAAACCCTAAGACCTTTGAGGAAGTCTAAATATCAAGAGAGGAACACCAAAATAAAAAAGAGTTAGGGTTTGATGAACCAAGGGAAAGGTTGAGTTCAAGGCGAGTTGAGAGAAAAGTTTATGAGAAGAAGAGAGTTAGTTATGCCGATCCTGAGAGAGGTATACTATATTCTCAATTTAGAAGGGTCTTCCCCCTCAAATTCCAATTGTATCTTGTAAGAGAGGTGAGAGGAGGGTCGTACGTGGGAGTGTGAACTCTTGTCGTGCTAGTTGTGAAGTCAGAGAATTTGGATGTCGAGGTTATCAAGGTATGAAATTTCCATGATATTGGATTTGTCTTTAAAGTTTTTTTTGAACTTTGTGCAAAGTGTTGGTGTTTTTTGAACTTCATGAGTGTTTGAGTGATGGTCTACTCCAATTTGAATTTTAGTTGTTTAAGGTACAAGAGGCATTGTAAGTTGTTTCGTTTTTTGTGAGGCTTGTGGTGTTTGTTGAATATTTAAATTTTATTGAGTTGTGTTGTGCATCTAACAGAGTCAATTTCCCCAACCGGCACTCCTTAACATCTCGTTATTAGATTTTGAGTAAGGCTTGCTCTCGATTACCGCTCGCGTGTAACATCTCTTTTTTGGTGCCCCCACTGAGGAGTGCCCAAATTGACTATGTCTTCATTGTTTTACTTGTATGTGACCTAGTTTTGATTTCTTGTGATTTTTGAAAATTGCAAATGATTTTCGTGAGTTCCATGGTAATTCTACGGAAGATCTCGAAAGATTTTTAGAAAAAGTAGAGCTGTGTTGTTTGATAGAGAGAATGACCAATCATGAGGCTAAAGTCCAAATTCTTAGGTATCAATTGCAATGAGAAGCACAAAATTGGTTGCTTGACCTTCAAAGAAGGCTGAAATTTAGGGGACAAAATTTGGACCATGAGACCATTAAAATGTTTTTTTATCTAGGTTTAAAAAAAGATAAAGTTAGAGTGAGATTTGGGCAACAATCGAAACTTGCATTAAAAGAATTGTGAAATCGATGGAGTTTGACATTGTTAGAAGGTGAGATAGGCCCAATTAAGTTGGAGGTTAAGAATCCTAATACCTTTGACGAAGTAGTGAAAATTGCTAAATATCAAGAGAGGAATACGAAAATAAAAAAGAGTTAGGGTTTGATGAACCAAGGGAAAGGTTGAGTTCAAGGCAAGTTGAGAGAAACGTTTTTGAGAAGAAGAAAGTTAGTTATATCGATCCTGAAAGAGGTATATTATATTCTCTATTTAGAAGGGTCTTCCCTCTCGAATTCCAATTGTATCTTGTGAAAGAGGTGAGAGGAGGGTCGTACGTGGGAGTGTGAACTCTTGTCATGCTAGTTGTGAAGTCGGATAATTTGGATGTTGAAGCACCAAGTGATGGCCCAAAGTTATGAAGGTATGAAATTTCCATGATGTTGGATTTGTCTTCAAAGTTTGTATTGAACTTTGTGCAAAGTGTTGGTGTTTTTTGAACTTCGTGAGTGTTTGAGTGATGGTCTGTTGAATATTTAAAATTATTTGAGTTGTGTTGTGCATCTAAAAAAGTCAAATTTTCCAACGGGCACTCCTTAACGTCTCGTTATTAGGTTTTGAGTAATGCTTGCTCTCGATTACCACTCGCGTGTAACATCTCTTTTTTTGTGCCCCCACCAAGGAGTGCCAAAATTGACTTTGTCTTCATTGTTTTACTTGTATGTGACCTAGTTTTGATTTCTTGTGATTTCAGAAAATAGCTGATGATTTTCGTGAGTTCCATGGTAATTGTACGCAAGATTGCGAAAGATTTTTAGAAAAAATAGTGCCGTGTTGTTTGGTAGAGAGAATGACCAATCCTGAGGCTAAACTCCAAATTCTTAGGTATCAATTGCATGGAGAAGCACAAAATTGGTTGCTTGACTTTGACAGAAGGCTAAAATTTAGGGGACAAAATTTGGACCATGAGACCATTAAAATGCTTTTTTATCTAGGTTTAAAAAAAGATAAAGTTAGAGTGAGATTTGGGCAAGAATCAAAACTTGTAGTAAGAAAGGTGATCAATGTGTTGAAGGTTTTGCTAGGGAGTTTGAAAGATTGTGGAATCGATGGAGTTTGAAATTGTCAGAAGGTGAGATAGGCCCAATTATGTTGAAGATAATGTATTTTGTAGATGGGTTGAAATCAGAAGGTAGAGAGTGAAATTAGAGATCAAGAACCCTAAGACCTTTAAGGAAGTAGTGAAAATTGCTAAATATCAAGAGAGGAAGAACAAAATAAAAAAGAGTTCGGGTTTGATGAACCAAGGGAAAGGGTTGAGTTCAAGGCGAGTTGAGAGAAAATTTTATGAGAAGAAGAGAGTTAGTTATGCCGATACTGAGAGAGGTATACTATATTCTCTATTTAGAAGGTTCTTTCCCCTCAAATTCCAATTGTATCTTGTGAGAGAGTTGAGAGGAGGGTCGTATGCAGGAGTGTGAACTCTTGTCCTGCTAGTTGTGAAGTCGGAGAATTTGAATGTCGAAGCAACGAGTAACAGCCCAAGGTTATCAAGGTATGAAATTTCCATCATGTTGGATTTGTCTTCAATGTTTGTATTGAACTTTGTGCAAAGTGTTGGTGTTTTTTCAACTTCATGAGTGTTTGAGTGATGGTCTACTCGAATTTACACTACAACAAAAAGGCCTCTTAGATGCACTTTTAGATGCGATTTTTGAATTGATAGAAAATCTTACGGGCGCGTCTACTCGCCTGTCTATTTACGCATCTACAAACTCGCGTCTATAGTCACATGTATGGAGAAATTTACACGCAGAAATAGATGCGTAATAGACGCACATATACACGCGTGAATACAAGCGCATAAAAAAACCAAAATTTTTATTTATTTAATTTCTTTTGTGTGTCTACCAGTGCGTCTACATGGCAAATTAGACGGGCATATAGACACGCCCATAGACGCGCTTTTACAAGCGCCCATAGACACGTACGCAAAACAAAAAATCTCATTTAAAAAAAAAGATATTTAATTTCTTTTTTTAAATTTGAATTATGTAGCGCATGTATGAGTGCATGTACTCAACATTTTAGACGCGCTTATAAACGCGCGTTTTCTACAATTTAGACGCGTAGATAGACGCGCAAAACAAAACTAGAAAAAAAAAACCAGAGAGCATGTGGTTTTTTTTTCCCTCCCATAAATCAAATTGTGCATTTGGGAAAAAGACAATGGATCTAAAAGCACGAGTATTGAAAACAAAAGTCCATGTATTCATTATAGATAAAAAAACATTTACATGGGGAGTCTAAGTGCTTGCAACCTAAAGCGTGGCTGCAAGAAGTAGGCTCAAAGATGGATAATAGATATACAAGAAAACAAGGCCATAGAGGAGGTATGGTGCTCCTCTACGAATCTGAAGAAGAAACATCTCCGCTAGCACCACCATGCCTACTAGCATCGCTATCCCCCTCCTCGCTATGCTCCACATCGGGGTTCGCCTACACACACAAAAGATCAAGGTTGCATACGTACACATGGTGGAGCAAAAGTTATAATTAGCTATACTTTTCATAGGAAAGTAAGAAAAACACACCTCCTCTGGGTGTTGAATCCTCATAGCCCGGTTGTGTTGATCCTCAGTGATGAGACCCTCCTCATAGAAGTGAAGCCATGTGGCTGTGTGGTTATGGCCTCAATGGTAACCTACCTCTCTAGGAGTAGGTATCCTACCAACGATAGTTGTCTGCAAAATAATTATGATATATACAAACAATTATGAGACACAATGTATTATAACAAATTATATAAAGAATTGAAAGAAATATAAATTTTAAAAAACTAGAAATCAAAATATACTTACAAACTCTGCCTCCCACGACTATCTGCCGCCTGATCCGTAATGCAACGATCCCATAGTTTCCATTTGGATGCGTCGCGCCTTTGCATGCTGGTGACTCTTCACTTTCTCTACTGCTTTCTTCTTGGCTTTCTTCCACTCTATGCGGTGGCACATAGGTGGTTGGCTATAGGCTCCACGCCCCTCCTCCTATCTCCGCAGTGAGTCCTTGGCGCGTGTCATGAGGTGGGATCTTTTGTTGTGAAGAAAATCCCTCACTTTTGTGCGTCCCCAATCATCCGAGAATCACTGACCCTCAGGATTTGGGTATCTCCTATGGACTGCCCTCAACACCTCCTGCCACAAGCCGCTTTTCTGATTTTTGAAGTAAACGAAACTACCTTTATACATTGCATGCACGACGCTCCTCATGTACACCATTACATCCCTCTCTTCATCATCATGGAAGATGCCACCAGTATCTGTAACTCTATAGTATTGGCGTATTGGCTTCTCTACATGATCTTCTGGTGAGGGTGATCGCTCGCCACCTCCTAGGCAACCCCCACACAAGCCTCGTCCTCCCCCTTGACTCTCCCTCCTCCCTCTCTGTCGACTACCCTCTGCCTCGATGGATGCATGTGCTTCTGCAAATGCACATGCGTCGAGTCATTGCTAGATGAACCAAGATGCGACATCTGTAAAAAAAACACAGGAAAAAGACAAATTCGTACAATTCTAGAAATAAAAAATCTATTTTTTATCAGAGCTGGCTGGCTCGTGTATAACCGCGTCTAAAATGCAGGATAGACGCGCTCTCAGAAGCATCCTAAAGTCAACCCTCTGGTCAGAGTGCGTGTATATCCGCATTTGAGATGCAATATAGACGCACTATCAGATGCGATTCCTGAGTCAATGCTTCAAGCGCGCGTGTATCCTCCCGTATGGACTGCAAAATACACGCGCCTGGAGATGCGACTCTGAAGTCAAAGCTTATGGGCAGGGCGCGTGTATTCCCGCGTCTCGCATGTAGGATACACGCGCTTGGAGACGCGACTCTGAAGTCAAAGCTTCTTCTGTGCAGAGCACGTGTATTCTCGCATCTCCGACACAGAATACATGTGCTCTGAGACGCAAACACAGACGTAATGACAACAAACATAGCTTCACATCTATCCCTACGTGTGTACTAAAATGTAGACGCGCTGGCAAAGGCGCTCAGCCGATTGATTTCAGTCTGACGACCACCATTCATAATTTATTTGTGCTATACAAAATGCAATCATAGATCCTAATACACAAAGAGAGAGAGAGAGAGAGAGAGAGAGAGAGAGAGAGAGAGAGAGAGAGAGAGAGAGAGAGAGAGAGAGGACTCACCTTGGGTGTTTGGTGGCGGGTGGTGGCGCTTCTTCCTTCTCCTTCTTCCTCTCGTTGGTGAGTTACTCTCCCTTGATGCTTGCTTGCTGCTTGTTGTCTCATCCCTTTGCTTCTTCTTTCTCTTATTCTCCTCTCTTGTTCTCTCTTTCTTCCTCTCGGCTTTCCTTTTTCCCCTCTTGTCTCTTTGAAGTGAAAGAATAGGTGACTCATGAGGAGGTGAGGCATGAAGAGACTGCATGTCGGCCAAACTTGAGCTTCAGAATGCGCAAAAAATGTAGGAAAGGAAAGGTGCAGTTTGAAAAGAAATGATTTAAGTATCTTTTGAATTTTGATGTTTGCGTCTATTTTCGCGTGTATATGCGTATCTAAGTTTACGTAAACGCACTTATAGACGCGAAGTTAGATGCGCAAATAGATGCAAATTTAGACGCATAGGTAAATGGAAATATAGATGCGCATTTAGCTTTTATCATAAATTTTTGTTTTTAAGATAAGTTTTGATAGTAAGTTCTTATCATAAGTTTTTATGTATTTATGATAAGTTTTGTGTATTTAAAATTGAGATCTTAGAATAATTAATACGCCAGCTTGAAGTTTTTATGTAAACATATGAATGACAAATATTTTGATGTTGTCATGAATTAGGTTTAATCATGTCGTCGTCATCACCTAGTGCGGTGCATGCTGATGAGTCAACGAGCACATCCTCATGTGAGGATGAAACATTACGTCTTCATAATCGAGATGCATGGCTACGACAAAAAATTAAATGCATGTGTGATCGTTGTCGAGGGTGTATTTTTCAAGCATGTCGAGTTGCAATGTCACACCTCAGCATGTATGGAGAATGGGACCAAGAAAAATCACCGGTATTCATTGTTTTTTTTTTACACTAAGATTGCTAGTCTATGTTACTCAATATATATCAACGTACATGAAACTCCCTTTTGTGGTTGAGCAGGATGCAGTGCCACATCCTCAGATGCTCCCTCCCGGGCGTCGAGAGGCTACAAAACGTCGACGCGAGGAGGCAGAGTCTTCAAGAAGAGTGGAGACTGACAACCATGATAGTAGCCGTCATGAAATGCCCCATCAAGTTGTAGAGGATGAGATTTTGGACAACATGGTACACCATCTATTTTCGCAACTGGTTCAGGGAGAAGGTCACTCTATGAAGCCAGATGATCCACTATATGTAGCATCATCTACTTCATTGTATGAAGGCTGCACGTACTCCGTTCTTCATGCATCCCTCGAGATACTTAACTTGCAAACAATTTATGGATGGAGTAATGTCAATTTGAATGCGTTATTGAAGTAGGTATCAATTCAGTTTGGCTTATGAATCATAATATTAATTGTTCTATTTTGAAATCAGACACAAATATATGTTGGTGGTTTTTTAACTCACTTTTAAAAATATATGTAGGTTATTATCACAAATGCTTCCAAAAGGAAACAAATTTCCAACTAAGAGAGAGCAAGCAAGACATTACTTGACATCTCTGGGAGGCCTCGATTATGTCAAGATCCATGCATGTGTCAATGATTGTGTCTTATTTCGTGGGATTCATGAGTTTGCACGAGAGTGTCTTGTTTGTGCTGACTCAAGATATGAAGTGGAGATGAAGTCAATTGATGTGATTCGTAAGGTTTTGCGACATTTTTTTATTGTTCCACGTATTCAACTTATGTTCAAGTGTAAGTCTATTGGAAAGCTCATGTCATGGCATGCTAGTCATCGTTCAAGTGATGAAAAATGGAGGATCCCTACAGACACACCGGCATGGCAACATATAGATAATTTGTGGCCCGTTTTCAAAGAAGAGCCAAGAAATTTGAGATATGGTTTAGGTATGGATGGAATCAATCCATTTGGCATCAAAAGCACATCATACAGTGTATGGCCAATGGTATTGGTGAACTATAATATTCCTCCATCCATGACAATTAAAAAGGGACATGTAATGTTGTCCCTTCTGATTTCTGGAAAGCACAAGGTAAAAAACATGGACATTTACTTAGAGCCTTTGATTGAAGAGTTAGAAATGTTATGGGAAGGTATTGAGGTGCAAGTTACAAGCGCATCTGCATCCTTTAGAGATTTCACGTTGAAGGCCATGTTGTTGTGGACCATGCATGACTTTCTAGGATACAGAGAGTGTTCAGGTACATGCATATAACTCTATATTTGAAATTCAAGACTTGAATCAATTGCATTTTATTACTTCACTTGTTTGTTCACGTTTAATCACATCAGGATATCATGCATGTCCTATTTGCGGTCCCTCTCTAGTTTCCTCTAGGCCGGCACATTTAAAAAAGGTTATCTACGACAATCATCATCGATTTCTTCCTATTGACCATCCCAAATATGTTCTCCCTACTAATGGAATGACTCCATAATCTCTAACCATCGAGATTGGAAGGAGAGATGGATTAATGCCGACAGCCACCCTCCACTCAGCATGAGTCAGTAAGAAGTACATTTCTCTTGATTGACTTTAAAGTATTTAGCATGATGAATTCTTTACATAATATATTGTTTGTTTATTAGGTTCTCTATATTTTTTCGTCTTTTGTATTGGACTGAACTCAAGATCAATCACCTGTTGGACCCCATGCACATATTCAAAAATGTTGTATCTACATTATGGGATCACTTGATAGGGGCTCATGATTCAGTCAATATAAGGGAGGATTTATGTAACATTGGTCGCAAGAGATGAGCTTGGCCACGCTTTGGACCTGGAGGAAAGATCGAGCTACCCTATGCAGCTTGGATGTTGTCAAAGAATAAGGAAAAAATAGTGAAGGAACAAATATGTAGCTTTCGAATACCCATAGGATGTATGAGATGTCTCAAGGGAGCCTTCATAAAGAAAAAGAAAAGAGGTGTGGAGCAACTATCTGGTTTGAAGTCCCACGATTGGCACAAAATGATTCAAGTAAGGGTATCTCTAACCATGAATATAGTAATTAGTGGAGTAACTATGTGTAAACTTTGGGGTATGATGTCTTTTTCGTCAACTAATCATTTGATCTATGAACATTGTTTACATTCAGTTCGTACTTCCTACTAGCATATCCCATTATGTATCCAAAGCTGTACGTGATATCATTTACAAGATGGGAGAGCTTGTGAGGTGTGTATACATTTGTATTTTTTCATTACATATCTTTGAATTTCTACACAAAAATAAACAATTGTCAAATACATCCTGATAAATACGTGAGCTCGAAGGAAATTGATCCAAACACATTGCAAGATGTTCGAGTATTATCTGTTGAGGTGGTTTGTTTGGTGGAGAAAATTTTTCCTCGATCCATTTTGACTACTCAATTACATTTACTCGTACATTTGATTGATGAGATCGCACTTTGTGGGGCAGTTCATGCAAGGTGGATGTTTTTTCTTGAGCGCTTCATGAAAACCTTGAAAGATTTTGTGAGGCAAAAAGCAGGGCCTGAGGGAAGCATGGCTGAGGGTTGGTTAGTACAATCATCCCTTGTTTATATCTCTGAATATCTTGCTGAAGTGGACCCCTCTCAACCACGACTATGGAAAGATGATAAAGACTTGAGGATGACCTCTATAATACCTCAAGGAAAAGGAATGAGTAAAGTGCTAACAAAAGAAGAACTTCATAAGTTAAATAGTTTTTGTGTGCTCAATAGTAATATAATGAGCAAATGGGTGACACTATATAATGAAGCAAGGGCAAGAAGAAAAAGCAAAAGACAAGCATTTCTCACCAAATATGGACATAATGTCTCATTTCCAGATCATCTAAATGTGCTCCTATGTCATATTGATATAGATTGGTCACATGAGAAAATGGAGAGAATGAAAAAAGAGGAGGAAATTAATATATCTCAAGAAGAGTGGGAATACACATGAGGTTGCTTATCAAAGGTGAGACATACTATCAATCAATTTGTTTCTATAAGTTATATTTTATATAAAAAAGTTACATATTTGATCTTAATATTTTACTACTAGTGCACATTATTCAATGCTATTTGGTGTGAGGGTAAACATCTTCGAACTCAACGTATAGATGAAAAGAGAAATACCCAAGATTGTGGTGTCCTTGCTCACTTCGAGGATGCCAATGGTACCATGGAAGGTTATTGTGGCTTGATCCAAGATATTCTGAAGCTTGACTTCGGATGCGATTCTTTATATATGTACTGGATATGAAGTGGTTTAAAGAAGTGGTAACAAATGGTGAGCATTGCACAATCAGACATCATCCAAGTGGTTTTGTAATCATTGACTCTACAAAATTTCACCAAAACAAGAATGACACATTAGTACTATCTCAACAATGCGAGCATGTATATATGCAAAAGCTAAATTTTTTATATGTATACATGTGATAAATATACACAATATAATAAGTATTTAAGTTTCTTGCTTTTGTTTTTCAAATACAGGTTGTGTATCATCCAATGGTAAACAATAACCGATGGTGGTATGTCATTCCTATATCGAATCGTTCAAAAACAATATATGGTAATATTACCGACATAGAGATAGCAGATGACAATCCAACAATTAATGATGATGTACATGATGACACCATAATGGATGAAATGCGTGATATAGTACAAGATGAACCTCGCGAGGATGTTCAAGGAAACACATAAGAGGATAATAATGTGGTTGATGATATTGATGAAGTTATTGAGAAATATAGCAACACATCTGATAGTGGGATAGACTTATTTGTTTCGTTACCTCTTGGTAACATAGACCTAGAAGTAGATAGTTTAGCAAGGGTTGATCTCATTGAAGATGAGATGGATCATTCACTGTAACATACTTAATTTGCTTAATGATTCAATGTGTATTCTTAATTCTATGGTTTTCATCATGCGCACACGTGCATACACAAGAATCAATAGTCAAGTTTAAAGCTAAATTGAATTTTCTATAATAAAAAGGAAGTATTTTTTATCATCTTCAAGTAGAGAAATTACGAGATACATGCAATGCTTGCTGCTAATTGTATAATAAGGTTTTTGTCACTTACCGCTAATTACTTATATCAGGCTTGTCAACTAGAGGAACTGCCATTCATTAGAGAGAAATGCAAAAATAACTATTAACTCTGATTTTTTTATTATATTAAGTCCAATTTCAAGTGGTTAAATAATTACGCGCTTGAAGACGCGTCTATATTCGCATCTCTTTATGCGGATATATAGACGCAAAATTCGTGTCTATTTACACGCTCTTTTACACGCACATATAGACGCAATGATAGACGCGCCCGACTTTGCGCGTCTAACATGCGCGTCTATGCCTTGTTTCTGTTGTAGTGTTAGATTTTAGTTGTTTAAGGTACAAGAGGCATTGTGTGCTATTTAGTTTTCTGTGTGACTTGTGGTGTTTGTTGAATATTTAAATTTTTTTGAGTTGTGTTGTGCATCTAAAAAAGTCAATTTTCCCAACCGGCACTCCTTAATGTCTCGTTATTAGGTTTTGAGTGAGGCTTGCTCTCGATTACCGCTCGCGTGTAATATCTCTTTTTTGGTTCCCCCACTGAGGAGTGCCGAAATTGACTTTATCTTCATTGTTTTACTTGTATGTGACCCAATTTTGATTTCTTGTGATTTTTGAAAATCGCTAATGATTTTCGTGAGTTCCATGGTAATTCTACACAAGATCCCAAAAGATTTTTTGAAAAAGTAGAGCTGTGTTGTTTGATAGAGAGAATGACCAATCCTGAGGCTAAAGTTCAAATTCCTAGGTATCAATTGCAACGAGAAGCACGAAATTGGTTACTTGACTTTGAGAGAAGGCTGAAATTTAGGGGACAAAATTTGGACCATGAGACCATTAAAATGTTTTTTTTATTTAGGTTTTAAAAAAGATAAAGCTAGATTCAAATTTGGGCAAGAATCAAAACTTGTATTAAAAAAGATGATCAATGTGTTGAAGGTTTTGCTAGGGAGTTTGAAAGATTGTGGAATCGATGGAGTTTGACACTGTCAGAAGGTAAGATAGGCCCAATTATGTTGAAGATAATGTATTTTGTAGATGGGTTGAAATCACAAGACTAGAGAGTGAAATTAGAGGTTAAGAACCCTACGACCTTTAAGGAAGTAGTGAAAAGTGCTAAATATGAAGAGAGGAAAACCAAAATAAAAAAGAGTTAGGGTTTGATGAACCAAGGGAAAGGTTGAGTTCAAGGCGAGTTGAGAGAAAAGTTTATGAGAAGAAGAGATTTACTTATGTCGATCATGAGAGAGGTATACTATATTCTCTATTTAGAAGGGTCTTCCCCCTCAAATTCCAATTGTATCTTCCAAGAAAGGTGAGAGAAGGGTTGTACGCGGGAGTGTGAACTCTTGTCGTGCTAGTTGTGAGGTCGGAGAATATTGATGTCGAAGCACTGAGTGATGGCCTAAGGTTATCAAGGTATGAAATTTCCATGATGTTGGATTTGTCTTCAAAGTTTGTTTTGAACTTTGACAATGTGTTGGTGTTTTTTGAACTTCATGAGTCTTTGAGTGATGGTCTACTTGAATTTGGATTTTAGTTGTTTAAGGTACAAGAGGCACTGTGTGTTGTTTTGTTTTTTGTGTGGCTTGTGGTGTTTGTTGAATATTTAAATTCTTTTTAGTTGTGTTGTTTATTTAACAAAGTCAATTTTCCCAACCGGCACTCCTAAACGTATCGTTATTAGGTTTTGAGTGAGGCTTGCTCTCGATTACCGCTCGCGTGTGTAATATCTCTTTTTTGGTGTCCCCACTAAGGAGTGGCAAAATTGACTTTGTCTTCATTGTTTTACTTGTATGTGACCTAGTATTGATTTCTTGTGATTTCAAAAAATAGTTGATGATTTTCATGAGTTCCATTGTAATTGTACGCAAGATCCTAAAAGATTTTTGGAAAAAATAGAACTGTATTGTTTGATAGACAGAATGACAAATCCTGAGGCTAAAGTCAAAATTCTTAGGTATCAATTGTAGGGAGAAGCACGAAATTGGTTGCTTGACTTTGAGAGAAGGCTGAAATTTAGGGGACAAAATTTGGACCATGAGACCATTAAAATGCTTTTTTATCTAGGTTTAAAAAAAGATAAAGTTAGAGTGAGATTTGGGCAAGAATCGAAACTTGTATTAAAAAATATTATCAATGTGTTGAGGATTTTGCTAGGAAGTTTGAAACATTGTGAAATCGATGGAGTTTGACATTGTCAGAAGATGAGATAGGCACAATTATGTTGAAGATAATGTTTTTTGTAGTTGGAATGAAATCAGAAGACTAGAGAGTGAAATTAGAGGTTAAGAACCCTAAGACCTTTGAGGAATTAGTGAAAATTGCTAAATATCAAGAGGGGAAGACCAAAATAAAAAAGAGTTAGGGTTTGATGAACCAAGGAAAAGGTTGAGTTTAAGGCGAGTTGAGAGAAAAGTTTATGAGAAGAAGAGAGTTAGTTATGCCGATCCTGAGAGAAGTATAATATATTCTCTATTTAGAAGGTTCTTCCCCCTCAAATTCCAATTGTATCTTGTGAGAGAGGTGAGAGAAGGGTCGTACGCGGGAATGTGAACTCTTGTCGTGCTAGTTGTGAAGTTAGAGAATTTGGATGTCGAAGCACCGAGTGACGGCCCAAGGTTATCAAGGTATGAAATTTCCATGATGTTGGATTTGTCTTCAAAGTTTGTTTTGAACTTTGTGCAAAGGGTTGGTGTTTTTTGAACTTCATGAGTGATTAAGTGATAGTCTACTTGAATTTGGATTTTAGTTGTTTAAGGTACAAGCGGCATTGTGTGCTGTTTCATTTTTTGTGTGGCTTGTGGTGCTTCTGGAATATTTAAAATTATTTGAGTTATGTTGTGCATCTAACAAAGTTAATTTCCCCAACTGGCACTCCTTAACCTCTCGTTATTAGATTTTGAGTGAGGCTTACTCTTGATTACTGCTCGCGTGTAACATCTCTTTTTTGGTATCCCCACTACGGAGTGCCGAAATTGACTTTGTCCTCATTGTTTTAGTTGTATGTGACCTAGTTTTGATTTCTTGTGATTTTTGGAAATGGCTGATGATTTTCGTGAGTTACATGGTAATTGTACGCAAGATCCCAAAAGATTTTTAGAAAAAATAGAGCTGTGTTGTTTGATACAGACAATGACTAATCGTGAGGCTAAGGTCCAGATGCTTAGATATCAATTGCAGGGAGGAGCACGAAATTGGTTGCTTGACTTTGAGAGAAGGCTGAAATTTAGGAGACAAAATTTGGACCATGAGACCATTAAAATGTTTTTTAATCTAGGTTTAACAAAAGATAAAGTTAGAGTGAGATTTGGGCAAGAATCGAAACTTGTATTAAAAAAGATTATCAATGTGTTGAGGATTTTGGTAGGGAGTTTTAAAGATTGTGGAATCGATGGAGTTTGACATTATCAGAAGGTGAGATAGGCCCAATTATGTTGAAAATAATGTATTTTGTAGATGGGTTGAAATCAAAAGACTAGAGAGTGAAATTAGAGGTTCAGAACCCTAAGACCTTTGAGGAAGTAGTGAAAATTGTTGAATATCAAGAGAGGAAAACCAAAAAAAAAAGGAGTCAGGGTTTGATGAACCAAGGGAGAGGTTGAGTTCAAAGCATGTTGAGAGAAAAATTTATGAGAAGAAGAGATTTACTTATGTTGATCCTGAGAGAGATATACTATATTCTCTATTTAGAAGGGTATTCCCCCTTAAATTCCAATTGTATCTTGGGAGAGAGGGGAGAGGAGGGTCGTATGCAGGAGTGTGAACTCTTGTTGTGCTAGTTGTGAAGTCGGAGAATTTGGATGTCAAAGCACTGAGTGACGGCCCAAGGTTATCAAGGTATGAAATTTCTGTGATGTTGGATTTGTTTTCAAATTGTGTTTTGAACTTTGTGCAAAGTGTTGGTGTTTTTTGAATGTCATGAGTGATTGAGTGATGGTCTACTCGAATTTGGATTTTAGTTGTTTAACGTACAAGACACATTGTGTGTTGTTTTGTTATTTGTGTGGCTTTTGGTGTTTCTTGAATATTTAATTTTTTTTGAGTTGTATTGTGCATTTAAAAAAGTCAATTTCCCCAACCGGCACTCGTTAATGTCTCGTTATTAGAATTTAAGTAAGGCTTGCTCTCGATTACCGCTCGCATGTAACATCTCTTTTTTGGTACCCCCATGAGGAGTGCCGAAATTGACTTTGGCTTCATTGATTTACTTGTATGTGACCTAGTTTTTATTTCTTGTGATTTTTTAAAATGGCTGATGATTTTCTGAGTTCCATGGTAATTGTACGCAAGATCCCAAAAGATTTTTAGAAAAAATAGAGTTGTGTTGTTTGATAGAGAGAATCACCAATCCTGAGGCTAAAGTGAAAATTCCTAGGTATCAATTCAAGGGAGAAGCACGAAATTGGTTGCTTGACTTTGAGAGAAGGCTAAAATTTAGGGGACAAAATTTGGACCATGAGATCATTAAAATGCTTTTTTGTCTAAGTTTAAAAATAGATACAGTTAGAGTGAGATTTGGGCAAGAATTGAAAATTTTATTAAAAAAGATTATCAATGTGTTGAAGGTTTTGCTAGGGAGTTTGAAAGATTGTGGAATTGATGGAGTTTGACATTGTCAGAAGGTGAGATATGCCCAATTATGTTGAAGATAATGTATTTTGTAGATGGGTTGAAATCAGAAAACTAGAGAGTGAAATGAGAGGTTAAGAACCCTAAGACCTTTGAGGAAGTAGTGAAAATTGCTAAATATCAAGAGAGGATGACCAAAATAAAAAAGAGTTTGGGTTTGATGAACCAAGGGAAAGCTTGAGTCCAAGGCGAGTTGAGAGAAAAGTTTATGAGAAGAAGAGAGTTAGTTATGCTGATCCTGAGAGAGGTATACTATATTCTCTATTTAGAAGGTTCTTCCCCCTCAAATTCCAATTGTATCTTGTGAGAAAGGTGAGAGGAGGGTCATACATGGGAGTGTGAACTCTTGTCGTGCTAGTTGTGAAGTCGAAGAATTTGGATGTCGAAGCACCGAGTGACGGCCCCCCAAGGTTATCAAGGTATGAAATTTCCATTAGGATTACCATGGAACTTAGGAAAATCATGTGCCATTTTCAAAAATCACAAGAAATCAAAACTAGGTCACATACAGGTAAAACAATGAAGACAAAGTCAATTTCGGCACTCCTCAGTGGGGGTACCGAAAAAGAGATATTACACGCGAGCGGTAATCGAGAGAAAGCCTCACTCAAAACCTAATAACGAGATGTTAAGAAGTGCCGGTTGGGGAAATTGAGTTTGTTAGATGCACAAAACAACACAAAAAAATTTAAATATTCAACAAACACCACAAGCCACACAGAAAACGAAACAACACACAATGCCTCTTGAACCTTAGACAACTGAAATCTAAATTCGAGTAGACCATCGCTCAAACACTCATGAAGTTCAAAAAACACCAACACTTTGCACAAAGTTCAAAACAAACTTTGAAGACAAATCCAACATCATGGAAATTTCATACCATGATAACCTTGGGCCGTCACGCATTGCTTTGACATCTAAATTCTCCGACTTCACAACTAGCACAACAAGAGTTCACACTCCTACGTACGACCCTCCTCTCACCTCTCTCACAAGATACAACTGGAATTTGAGGCGGAAGAACCTTCTAAATAGAGAATATAGTATACCTCTCTCAGGATCGGCATAACGAACTCTCTTCTTCTCATAAACTTCTCTCTCAACTCGCCTTGAACTCAACCTTTCCCTTGGCTCATCAAACCCTAACTCATTTTTATTTTGGTCTTCCTCTCTTGGTATCTAGCAATTTTCACTACTTCCTCAAAGGTCTTAGGGTTCTTAACCTCTAATTTCACAATCTAGTCTTCTGATTCAACCCATCTACAAAGTACATTATCTTCAACATAATTGGAGCTATCTCACCTTCTGATAATGTCAAACTCCATCGATTCCACAATCTTTCATACTCCCTAGCAAAACCTTCAACACATTGATCATCTTTTTTAATACAAGTTTCGATTCTTACCGTAGTCTCAGTCTAACTTTATCTTTTTTTAAACCTAGATACAAAAGCATTTTAATGGTCTCATGGTCGAAGTTTTGTCCCCTAAATTTCAGCCTTGTCTCAAAGTCAAGCGACCAATTTCGTGGTTATCCCTACAATTGATACCTAAGAATCTGGAGTTTAGCCTCAAGATTGGTCATTATCTCTATCAAACAACACAACTTTACTTTTTCTAAAAATCTTTTAGGATCTTGCGTAGAATTACCATGGAACTCAGGAAAATCATATGCCATTTTCTAAAATCACAAGAAATCAAAACTAGGTCACATACAAGTAAAACAATGAAGAAAAAGTCAATTTCGGCACTCCTCAGTGGGGGCACCAAAAAAGAGATATTACACGCGAGCGGTGTCGTCATGTTGGTGGTTGAAGGCCTTCCATCGGGGTTTAGAGCAAAAGAGGAGTGTGGGATTCAAGGTTAGGAGAGGGAGAAAAGATTGGGGTTTGTTAAGTTTTGGGTTTTCGAGATGACTTAGTTGAAGAAGAAGACCTCAAGCTTTTTCTTTTACTTAACATACATGAATGGAATGAAAGACTTTGTCTTCATTATATCAAATGCATATGCCGATAATAAGCCAATACATTTAGGGATTATCTCAGATTTAATCCAAATTCATACTCCAAATGCAAGCTCAAACGATTTTTATTTCATGAATATTAATGGACAACAACTCCAAGATACAAGTATTTTGATTGTAGAATCTACTACATCCAAGACATAGATCAAAAACTCATGAAATACATTGACAAAGAATAACATTTACTTCATCCCTGTTTTAAACAGTAATTTCTAGCCCTTAATCAAGCTCCAAAAGTGCACATAATCCGAAGAATAAGCTTCTCTAATCATTCACAAATGAAGCCCTGATGTTAAGAGGTCAATTCCTTCTCTTACAACCACATAGATCACTTGTTTTCTCATCAAAATGGACAAGAACAGTGGGATGCCCTATTTATGACTGGTTTTTTCAATCCAAAACAGCCCATACACCTTCAAAATCCTCCCCTTTGCTTGCCCCAAAGTCACTTAAGTACTTGGGTACAAGATGGGCTTCATTGGACCATGAATATAGTAAAATAATGGAGGAAGACATACATAAGAGGAGGGGCTGAATCCTTTTCCTCAGGTTTCCCCCTTTTATGGACTGTCATACCACTCATTTTTGTCATACCAAATGGATGGGCAAGAAGAGCTCTAACCTTCTTTGTTTGTATCTCCTTCTTCACCTTCAGTTTGCCTTGAGTTTGCATGCTTTGGAGCATGCACCATAGCCCACAACTCATCCTCCATCTGCCACAGGTATGCATGCCCGATTTTTGCACCGAAAAATGCGGGCTGCATTCCCTTCAGCTTCCACACTTCAATTTGACCATTTAGGTCACTTATAAGTCATTTAAATCCATTATTCCAGGTCCCATACAAACGTAGTGGACTTTTGGGACTTCTCTTGATTTCGAGGTAAATTTTCCTCTTGAACCAATGTGACTTAGCTTGCAGACTGTCAATTACCTCCAGTTGATCAAGTTGTGGGTTCCCATAAACTTAATTTTTGTCAATATATATGGTACAACGGAAAAATTGTATGACAGTTACAAAAGAACTTATTAAATTAAGTGATATCTAAGTCGGATGTTGGGTAATAATGACTTAATTATGTATGAAAGTTCCTCATGTGAATCCTAATGAAGTTCTTCTGCAAACATAAGAACTCTATGATTTATATCATGAACAGAAAACTCTTTGACATTCACCTCCTCCTAACCTGCACATCCTCCGGCATGTGCCATTTCACAAAATTGCGGGTTAAGGAGGCTCTTCTTCTTACATCTTCATCTTCATCCTCTAAGTCTTCTTCATCTTTCTTGTCTTCAAGTAGATGGCTCACATCCAAGTCATCAAGCTCATAAGTAGAAGACTCTCTTCGTTTGAAGAGCTTGATACGTTTACCGGCTATTGGTACCTTGACCATGGTCCCATCCATTTCAGCCAAAGTATAAGTAGCATTATCATGTACTACTTTCACCACATATGGTCCAAACCATCGCTTGGCTAACTTCCTATGAGCACTATATTGATTATCCAGGCTGCTGTCATAGACAAGTACCCAATCATTCTCTTGAATAGCTCTTGGACGCAGTCAATGATGCTTGTCAAACCTCTTCTTATTCTTGAATCTTGCTGCCTTCAGCCTTTCAATGGTTGTCTTGACATCTTCTAGCCTTCTTTGAAGCTACCTTATGCACAAAGTGAGCAGCTCTTCTCTATTTATGACTTCATCCCAAGGCAAGATACTCCATGTAATAATAGACTCCTCAATAGGCATAATAGGTGGCTGCCCATATATTAGTTCAGCCAGCATATAACCTGTTACTGCACTATGGGTAGTTCTATCAGCCCATAACGCGAATGGAAGCATTCTAGGCCATTCTCTCATCTTTCCTCTGCAAGATTTTGCCAATGCTTTGAGAATTGGTTGATGACCTCTTTCACTCTTACCATTGCCTTCAAGATTGTAGGATGATGTAAGAGATAGCTTGATTCCTAATTGAGCAAAGAAATGGCGAGCCTCATTGGTATCCAGTTCTCCTCTATCAGCACTTACTTTGGCAACACAGCCATACCTGCAAAATACTTCTTCAAGTAAAAATCTACAAATGGCTTGAGTGGACTTTGTTGTCAAGGCTTTTCCTTCCACTTGATTTGTGAGATATTCTCTAGCAAGTACTAGATATCTCATGTTCCAAAATACTGTGGGCATGGTTAGTAAATCAATAACCCATCTATAATGAATGGATAAAGGAAAGGTAGGCTGAAGCCCATCTCTATGCTTAGCCACAGAGTACATTTGACAAATATGACAAGACTCAACAAAATTATCAATGTCTTTATGCATGTTTTGCCACCAAAATTTCTCTTTTATTTTGGCAAAAGTGCCCCATATGCCTCTATGGCCAGCCAATAGGCTTTCATGAAATTCTTGCATGACCTATCTTTGAGTATTCTCCTAAGACACGAATAGGCGCTCTTCCTTTCTTTTTCGCATGCCTCCAAAGGTAGCCATTTTTGAGAAAGAAGCCATAAGCTTTTCTCCTGATTCTCTTGAACTCTTCATTAGTCCAATCTTCCTTATTTGTCATAGTGCTCAGAAATTGGCCAATTTTTAGCCAATCACATGCATAATATTCTTCTTTAAAGTGCAAACAAACCATAACAAAACATTGAGCATGATGTCTTTCAGCTGCCCACCGTCCTTCCATGGTTGTTTCTTCTTTTTTAAATTTTGTTATAGCAGCTAAACCTGTTGTACTTGCTGTAATTAATGATGTACCTACATTTTTGACAGTTGAACCATCTTAGTTACAGCTGTACTTGATATTTTTAGATCTGAACCTGCAATTACAGCATCATTTTTAGCAAATATAGACTCTGTTTCTTCGTCATCCATCATCTCTTGTTCATCCTTATATCTAGCACATGAAAGCATGTCTGTAACTGGATTATCTCTTCCTGCAATATGTTTCAAATCAGGATTTAAGGATTTAATATAGGCCATCCATCTTAGCATAGCTATGTCGGGAGTAGAGCAGTTGACAATCATGCCCAAGAGTGGAAGACAATCTATTTCAACTATTACATGTGCGTCCATGAAGTACTTCCGGTCACATTTCAATGCAGTTACAATTCCCCAAAGTTCTCTTTTAATTTGAGCATACCTTCTTTGACGTTCATTAAGAACCTTCGCTCCAAAGCGAATTGCATATCTGTTGCCCTCAAGATCATCTTGACCGACTGCCCATCCTATCCCAATAGGACTTGTGTCTACTGTGAGTATGATAGGCTCTCCACTAGAGTAATTAGCCCTCTTTAAGATGGGGGCAGAAATCAGCAATTTCTTCAATTTTTGAATAGCTTGAGCATGCTATTTTTCCCATATAAACCTTTGGCCTTTTCTTAGCAGTGGATAAAGATTTTCAGCAACATGAGCGAAATGTGGGATCCAAATAAGATAGAAAACACATGCTCCAAGAAATCTTCTCACCTCTAAAACATTTGTGCATATTTCTTGCATTTTTCTGATAGCATCAATCTTGGTTGGAGAATGCTTTCGGTCATATGGACCACACATATGCCCTACCACAAGAACTTCTTCGACTCCAAAAACAGATTTAGCACCTAAAAGAGTAAGATGGACTTCTTCCAATTTAGACAAGATTTGAACACAATCATTAATATGATCGGAAACAAACTTGCGGCATCCAAGCTCATTGAGTTCTTCATTCTTCTCATGAATTTCACATCCTTTGATCGGTACATCATCAAGGAAAGGAAGAGCTAGTTGGGGAATATAATCTCTCAATACTTTATGCATGGCATTCATCATGTGAGCTAGTGAATTTGTAGCTCCTTGAGGTAGAGTACACATGCGGACTAAACCAAGAGGCGTCTTCATTGTGGTAATGTCTCGGCTCTCCAAAGCAAGCTGAAATTGGTCATAACCCAAATATAAATCACCCATGGAATAAATTGCTCTACCTGCAAAAGCCTTAGCAAATTCATCAACAATTGGCCCCAAACCAACATTTCTAATAGTGACTTTATCGATTGGAGGCAATCAAATAATTGATTGCAACCATAGAAGCCAAAGATGAAGACATCTATGAAGCAGAAATTGATGAAGCTATTGCAGAGAATTTTATGGTGGGATCTTCTCAATCTAAAGAGCAACCCATGCAAAAGAAAGAAGCTCGTCTTCACAACATGTAAGAAGAGATTGATGCTCATTTTATTCCTAGTAGTCACTACTCCCGTACCCATTGGGCAAGGACGACCACCGAAACCATTGTCAAGATTGGAGAAAGAGAGACTCCATGCATTTCCCTTATAGACCATGGCTTGGAGATCATGGTCATGTCAAGAAGTCTCTATGAGAATGGCCAATGGCCCATAGATGTGGACCCGGGATGGCGCATGAAAGCAGCCAATAACTCCTCTGGCGATCTCTATGCGGCATGTTCTTATCTACGGGTTACTATTGGTAATGTAAAAGATGAATTTCATTTCTTTGTTCAAGATTCGTGCAGCTATCCTATCATTCTTGGTCAACCTTTTATTTCTGAGTCTCGTTTGGAGACAAAGGCCCTTGATGATGGTTCATCATATGCTCGGATAAGAAGTAAGGATAATGACAAAGCCATCCAATTTTTGACTGTATGTATAAATCATCACCAAGTAGAGATCGATTGAGAGATCATCCTGTACCTCCTAATGCCCGAGAATTTGAGGGCTTTCGGGTAGCACTGCTGTAAGTGGAGGCTATGGCAGTGCTTCATGTCATAAAAATTTGCCTCCACATGTAAAGGGGGCTATGCTAAAAGCTGACTTGCAAGTTTTTACGGCCAATAGTTTTCAGCCATGAATAGGGCTAAAAGAAAGCATTTATGTCATGTGGAACAAGAGCTGAAGCAAATTGATGTTTTTGGTAAAAATGAAGAAATTTTAAGGCTATTTCATGGGCTGATTTATAATGATACAGTGGCTGAAATACATGCAGCTGTTCATGCACAAAATCAGGCTGGAAATCAGTCCATACATGTATGCACATTGGATATTTATGACATAATTCAAGAATTTGCAGATCAAGAAGCTTTTGGACAGCCAAACAAGAATGAGGCAAGAATAGAGACAAAGTATAAGACAGTTGACAAGAAGGTCAAGCCAGTAGCAACTCCACTACCTCTCAAAAGTGAAGGACTGGCAGAAAGGGCATCCAAATAGCCAAGCCTTCGTGATCCCAAAGATATTGGTCACCAATTTACAGCTGAAAGTTTACAAGAGCTAAAATTTGGCAAAGACTCTTTCCTCTTGCCAGCTGAAAAGAAAATCTTCATGCAGATATTAAAGAAATATGGAAAAGCTTTTTCATTTCAGCCTCATGAAATTGGCTGTGTGGATCCAAGTGTTGTGGCACCAATGGTGATTTTCACGGTCCCACATGTTCCTTGGAATCTTAAACCAATTCCGGTACCAAGGGCTCATTTTCCTAAGTTACTAGAGCTTTTAAATGAAAAGATAAAGATGCGAATATTGGAGCCACCTTCAGCTCCGTATTCCAACCGATGGTTTACTGTGCCTAAGAAGAATGGATCTTTGCGATTCATTCAAGATTTCAGCTTCTCTTCATCCTACAAATACACATAAAGTGCTTGCAAAAAAGCATGCAAAAATTCTTCTATTTCCTCACCAACATATTGTCTTTTCTGTTTAATTACATCAATTATTACATCATGAAATCTTCGTTTTGCAATTCCAAGAATTTCACCCAATCTAAATTCAATTCTGCTTCTTAGAATCCTTCTTCTAGGATCCGCTTGAGATCCGTCACAGTCTCTATGTCAGACTACAGTTTGTAGCCGGAATGTTTACATTTTCTCTTTCCTTCCATCTTCTTTGCTTGTGGGGCATTTCCCATATCAAGCTCTAGTGGTGGTGGATTTTCAGCAGCCTTCTTCTAATCTGGTTTACTTCTTGTCACACATTTAGTTGGCCCTGAAGAGGAGGGACCGGCAACATCTTCATCTCTTCTTCTCTTTTCTTCTATCATAGCTTCATGATTATTAATTTTAGCCAACCAAGCAAAAGCTTAAAATGAATCAACTGGCTCAGTCCATCTGGTTCTTCCTCAGATGCATGGACTGGCAGTAGTTAAATCATCTTTGGTTGCCTTGCCTCACTCCATGAGATCTAAGGCCTACATCCACTTTTGCATCAGCTTTACATGCTCTAACAATTTCATTAGTTGGCCCAATTTGCAGCCCATAGGTAGCTTCATCAATAGCTGCATAGGCTATTCTTGTTGACAAATCCTCCAGTTTTTTCTTCATGCTATCGTTACCAAGATTTGGCTCAAGAGGAAGCCCAGTTTCGGTTGCATGAATTTTACCATCCTTCCAAAAGACTAATTTTTGCACTTCAGCTTCACGGAATGCAATGCACTCCCTCTTATCATACTGTAGGCTATCACACCAGATACAACATCTTCTGAAGACTTCTTGTACGTGTCTTTGGGCAATTGTCCGTCCTCTTTTTTCCACTTTCACATCAAGCCTTTCCACCTTGGAATTAATCTCTGTTAGATTAAGATGGAGATCCCGCATGCTCTTGATCAGCTCATCCATGACATCCTTCTTTAGAGGTGGAATAACATGATTTTTTGGTTGCTCAGCCATAGAGACAGGAGGTCGAGATACAGGAATAGGCTCCTTCATGGATTCAGTTGGTGCAGAGGTAGACCTCCACCTTAGGCACATCCGCTCTCTTCGAGCAATCATATTAACTACTTCAGTGATATCACTCCAAGCAGTCTTCAATGCCATCTAAGAGTCAGGATCTTCAAGCTGATTAGTTATCTTCTCTTGAAGAAAAGAATCCGTAGCCAACAATTCAATCTTCTGGCTTTCCATACCCTGCTAATTGTCAAGATCTAGTTGAGAAAATTTGCTTCCAAATTCACGGTGAAGAGCATTGGCGATTAGTCCCTTATTCGGCCTTTCAACCCATTCAGTGAAGACTTTCTTCGTCATGAGGCCAAAATCTTCAAGAAATATTTTTCTCGAAGAGCCTTCTTGAATGTAGACCATCCAACATCTTTTTGAAAAAGACCATGAATCCGATCTTGGAGGCCATGCATGGCCAAACGGACAAAGTATCGGCTCCAAGCATGATGAGGAACTCCAAAGAAGACCATCTTGTCAGTATAGAGGTGGATAAAAGAGGACACATTTTGCCCATTAAATTGCTTGAGCTCCTGACTTGAGCTCTTGCCCAACTTCTTCCAAAGCCTTAATGGCAGCGGCATCATTCTGCTCTTCATCTTGTCTCCGCTGTTGTTGCAGTTGCAACTGCTGCTGAAATTGCAATTGTTGTTGTTGGATTTCTTGCATCAGACAAACCAACTGCTGCAAGGCATCTCCTCCCAAACTTGATGATTCTCACATTGTACTTCCTCTTCTGCAGGCTGACCTTCAGGTCGGGTCCACCACTGTCGTCGTGTTGGGGGTTGAAGGTCTTCCACCGGGGTTTAGAGTAGAAGAGGAGTGTGGGATTCAAGGTTAGGAGAGGGAGAAAAGATCGGGGTTTGTTAAGATTTGGGTTTTGGAAATGACTTAGTTGAATCAAAAGACGTCAAGCTTTTTCTTTTACTTAACATACATGAATGGAATGAAAGACTTTGTCTTGATTACATCAAATGCATATGTGAATAATAAGCCAATACATTTAGGGATTATCTTAGATTTAATCCAAATGTATACTCCAAATGCAAGCTCAAACGGTTTCTATTTCATGAATATTAATGGACAACTCCAAGATACAAGTATTTTGATGGTAGACTCTACTACATCCAAGCCATAGATCAAAAACTCATGAAATACATTGACAAAGCATAAAATTTACTTCAGCCCTGTTTCAAAACAGTAATTTTCAGCCCTTAACCAGGATCCAAAAGTGCACATAATCCCAAGAATAAGCTTCTCTAATCATTCACAAATGAAGCCCTGATATTAAGAGGTCAATTCCTTCTCTTACAACCACATAGATCACTTGTTCTCATCAAAATGAACAAGAACAGTGGGCTGCCCTGTTTATGACTAGTTTTTTCAGTCCAAAACAGCCCATACAGTTTCAAAATCCTCCCCTTTGCTTGCCCCAAAGTCACTCAAGTACTTGGGTACAAGACATACTTCATTCGACCATGAATATAGTAAAATAATGGAAGAAGATGTACATAAGAGGAGGCTAAATCCTTTTCCTTAGATTTCCCCCTTTTATGGATTGTCATACCACTCATTTTTGTCATACCAAATGGACAGGCAAGAAGAGCTCTCACCTTCTTTGTTTGTATCTCCTTCTTCAGCTTCAGTTTGCCTTGAGTTTTCATGCTTTGGAGCATGCACCATAGCCCACAGCTCATCCTCCATCTGCCACATGTATGCAAGCTCAATTTTTGGGCTGCATTCCCTTCAACTCCCACACTTCAGTTTGACCATTTAGGTCACTTATAAGTCATTTAAGTCCATTATTCCAGGTCCCATACAAACCTAGTGGGCTTTTGGCACTTCTCTTGATTTCGAGGCAAATTTTCCTCTTGAACCAATGTGACTTAGCCTGCAGACTATCAATTACCTCCAGTTGATCAAGTTGTGGGTTCCCATAGACTTATTTTTTGTCAATATATATGGTACAATTGAAAATTGTATGATAGTTACAAAAGAACCTATGAAATTAAGTGATATCTAAGTCGGATGTTGGGTAATAATGACTGAATTATGTATGAAAGTTCCTTATGTGAATCCTAATGAAGTTCTTCTGCAAACAAAAGAACTCTATGATATATATCATGAACAGAAAACTCTTTGATAGCGGTAATCGAGATCAAGCCTCACTCAAAACCTAATAACGATATGTTAAGGAGTGCTGATTGAGGAAATTGACTTTCTTGGATGCACAACACAACTCCAAAAAAATTAAATATTCAATAAACACCACAAGCCACACAGAAAATGAAAAAACACACAATGCCTCTTGAACTTTAGACAACTAAAATCTAAATTGGATTAGACCATCACTCAAACACTCATGAGGTTCAAAAAACACCAATACTTTGCACAAAGTTCAAAACAAACTTTGAAGACAAATCCAACATGATGGAAATTTCATACCTTGATAACCTTGGGCCGTCACTCAGTGCTTCGACATCCAAATTCACAACTAGCACGACAAGAGTTCACACTCCCACGTACGACCATCCTCTCACCTCTCTCACAAGATACAATTGGAATTTGAGGGGGAAGAACCTTCTAAATAGAGAATATAGTATACCTCTCTCAGGATCAGTATAACTAACTCTCTTCTTCTCATAAACTTTTATCTCAACTCGCCTTGAACTCAACCTTTCCCTTGGTTCATCAAACCCTAAATCTTTTTTATTTTGGTCTTCCTCTCTTGATATTTAGCAATTTTCACTACTTCCTCAAAGGTCTTAGGGTTCTTAACCTCTAATTTCACTCTCTAGTTTTCTGATTTCAACCCATCTACAAAATACATTATCTTCAACATAATTGGGCCTATCTCACCTTCTGACAATGTCAAACTCCATCGATTCCACAATCTTTCAAACTCCCTAGCAAAACCTTCAACACATTGATAATCTTTTTTAATACAAGTTTCGATTCTTGCTTGAATCTCACTCTCACTTTATCTTTTTTTAAACCTAGATAAAAAAGAATTTTAATGGTCTCATGGTCCAAATTTTGTCCCCTATATTTCAGCCTTCTCTCAAAATGAAGCAACCAATTTCGTGCTTCTCCCTGCAATTGATACCTAAGAATCTGGAGTTTAGCCTCAGGATTTGTCATGCTCTCTATCAAACAACATAGCACTATTTTTTCTAAAAATCTTTCGGGATCTTGCATACAATTACCATGGAACTCACAAAAATCATTAGCCATTTTCAACAATCACAAGAAATCAAAACTAGGTTACATACAAGTAAAACAATGAAGACAAAGTCAATTTCGGCACTCCTCAGTGGGGACACTAAAAAAGAGATGTTACACATGCGAGCGGTAATCAAGAGAAAGCCTCACTCAAAACCTAATAACGAGATGTTAAGGAGTGCCGATTGGGGAAATTGACTTTGTTATATCCACAACACAACTCCAAAAAATTTAAATATTCAACAAACACCACAAGCCACACAAAAAATGAAACAACACACAATGCCTCTTGTACCTTAAAGAACTAAAATCCAAATTCGAGTAGACCATCATTCAAACACTCACGAAGCTCAAAAAACACCGAAACTTTGCACAAAGTTCAAAACTAACTTTGAAGACAAATCCAACATCATGGAAATTGCATACCTTGATAACCTTGCGCCATCACTTGGTTCTTGGACATCCCGATTCTCCAACTTCACAAGTAGCACGACAAGAGCTCACACTCCCGTGTACAACCCTCCTCTCACCTCTCTATACCTCTCTCAGGATCGGCATAACTAACTCTCTTCTTCTCATAAACTTTTCTCTCAACTCGCCTTGAACTCAACCTTTCCCTTGGTTCATCAAACACTAACTCTTTTTTATTTTGGTTTTCCTCTCTTTATATTTAGCAATTTTCACTACTTCCTCAAAGGTCTTAGGGTTCTTAACCTCTAATTTCACTCTCTAGTCTTCTGATTTCAACCCATCTACAAAATACATTATTGTCAACATAATTGGGCCTATCCCACCTTCTGACAATGTCAGACTCCATTGATTCCACAATCTTTCAAACTCCCTAGCAAAACCTTCAACACATTGATCATCTTTTTTAATACAAGTTTCGATTCTTGCCCAAATATCACTCTAACTTTATCTTTTTTTAAACCTAGATAAAAAAGCATTTTAATGATCTCATGGTCCAAATTTTTTCCCCTAAATTTCAGCCTTCTCTTAAAGTCAAGCAACCAATTTTGTGCTTCTCCCTGCAATTGATACCTAAGAGCTTTGACTTTAGCCTCAGGATTGGTCCTTCTCTCTATCAAAAAACACAGCTCTATGTTTTCTAAAAATCTTTTGGGATCTTGCGTACAATTACCATGGAACTCAGACAATCATCAGCCATTTTCAAAAATCACAAGAAATAAAAACTAGGTCACATACAAGTAAAACAAAGAAGACAAAGTCAAATTCGGAAGTCCTTATGGGGGTATCAAAAAAGAGATGTTACATGTGAGCGGTAATCAAGAGCAAGCCTCACTCAAAATCTAATAATGAGACCTTCAAGAGTGCCGATTGGGAAAATTGATTTTTTTAGATGCACAATATAACTTTAAAAAAATTAAATATTTAACAAGCACCACAAGCCACGCGCACAAAAAACAAAACAACACAGAATGCCTCTTGTACCTTAAACAACTAAAATCCAAAATCGAGTAGACCATCACTCAATCACTTATTGATGCCAAGAGGCATATTCCATGGTGGATTCCGTGCCATGGTGAATTCTGTGAGGTTTTGTAGTGGATTCCGTAAAATTTTATTACCGGGGCTCATACACAAAGTGGATTCTTTGTGCGAGAAGTCGATGGGGACGCCTATCCTTTTCAGGTGTTTTGTTAATTTGATGTGTACATGGGAGATTCCATAGCCGGTGATTCCACAAAATACATATTTAAATTAATAAATGTTTATGAGTTTAGAGTGCGCACTCGTGATAAATTAAGGTTAGGATTGATTTCTAACCAATTTATTTATGTAACTGAAGACTGCTAGGTATTCACTTTTGTTGATTTAATTGTATTATTTTTCTAACAATTGTGAATGCTTTAGTTGATGTGTAGAGCAAGCAGCGGTGGTAGTGGAAAGCATTGGAGGATAGCGTGTATTTAAGTTATCGTCAATATTTTGATGGGCATGTATCTTAGGCATGGCGCCTATATTTTGTCGCGTTTATTTATCAAAGCGCTTGATATTTATTTATTATTTTTGTATGCGCATGGGCGCACGATTTAGATATTTGTATTGGACATTGTATTTGGGTACGTCTGACTTCTTGGGTGCCCATTAGCTTTAATTCTTTATTGGCACAAAAGCAAGTTCAAAAGCTAAAGCATGCTATTTTGTAATTTGGGCTATTATTTGAGCTTGAAGATGAATAATATATGAAATACATGCTTTGTGGAGCGCTCACACAAAGCATGGGGGGAGATTGCACCCAATCGGTCTCTTGTTCATTTCGTTCAAGCTTTCTACATTGATTTGTGTGCAAAAAGTAGAGTTCTTTTGTTCTTAGGGACCTTCTGATGCTCACTACGCACGCATACGACGACCGATTTGTGCACCAGTGGTATCAGAGCGAAGCTGAGATCGAGAGCTTCCAATCGCTTACCATCTTGTGCGAAGGCAGAGCTCGTGGAACAATCGAGCTCTACAGTCAGTTTCCTCGTGAACGATCGATACCAGTGTGTTCCTAGAGATCAAGAACCCCCATCTACACTCTCTGATCACGAAGGACTAGCCTGTGTAGGCGGAGGACCACGTGGATATCTCCTTCATCAAGTCATGAGTTAATAGATAAGACTCCATAGCTTTAAACCTTCAAAGCTTTAATAAGCTTAATAAGCTTAATAGTAAGCTTTAAAAAAGCTTATTCAACGAATTCCTCACTGGGTGGCAAGAGTATATTCTGGGCGTCGTCAAAACGGCCGCGAAACATCCTCAGTTACACGAAAATCACGCAGACTATAAAAAGCCTCAAGCTCCTAAGTCTTCCAAGTCCTCCAAGTTTTCTAAATCCTACAAGTCACAAGATTACTAAAGACTTACTCCAACAACTCTCATAGAGGCAGTTCACACGCAAAAGCAAAGAATTAGCCTATTGCTCTCTGCTAGACCCTGTTCACACCTGTAGACTTGCTGAACCAGTTTCAGCAAGAACAGAAGTTCATACGCAGTTTCTACGCGACGGTTGTGACAACGAATACTGCAATCGCAAAGGACAAAGACTACAAAAGCCAAACAAAAGTTACAAGCCTTGTATACCCGCCTTTGAGCTACGCTCATCCTGCTAATAAGTTTCGAGAGTGTGGGATCTTTTGGATTTTGCAGGATGACTGAACAAAACATGGACAATTTTATAGCTAAAGGTGATCTACCCGAACGAATGATGGAACAAAAGTTGGATTTGATTATGATGCAGCTCGAAGAAGAGCGAAGAGCCCGACAAGCTTTGCAAGTTCAATTGGCCAATCTGCAACGATCTACCACCGAGCAAGATGGATCACAACCCGAAGATCATATACGACGTACCATCGATGTGACACTTGAAGCCCAATCCATCCACAAAGAAACAAAGTAAAAGAAACTTCAAATTTCGTACTTTCAATGGATCACGAGATGGAAAGATTGTACTTGCTTTTATCAGTCAATTTAATGTTTACTTCCATGAAGAAACATATGCTGAGAAAGACAAAATTAAATGTGTCACTAACCATTTAGTTGATCGAGCATCCTTATGGTGGACTGTGGTCAGCAAGAGTGTTGATTGTCCCACTACATGGGAGACTTTCCAAAAGAAAATTTTGTAGAATTTCCTTCCTCCTCAATTCCATGAAAAAGCCATCAAGCAATGGGATCTTCTATAGCAAAGAGAACGTGAACCTATTTCCCAATACACTGAACATTTTTGGAATGCTCTACTGCAACTATGCATGCTCGAAGATGTACCTGAAGCAACTTAGAAACCCAAATTTATGTTTGGCCTACTTGGACATTTCTATGCTGAAGTCAATATGTTCAAACCAACAACACTTGAAGATGCAATTTCCTTGGCTCATGACACTGAAGACAAGATTCGCGGAAGAGACAAGCGGCCACAACAATTTCCAACTAATGGTAACTATGGTTCCAAACAATTCAATTCAAACTTTCGAAGATTCAATCAAAGTCCTTTTCTTCCATCTTCATTCCGTAAATCTTGGACACGACCACCTTCTTTGCCATCAAACACCAATCCAAACCCTATCCATCCTCACAGTCAAATCCGAACATTCCTAAACTTCCTACCATTACCAATAATATATCTAAAGCCAAACCCATAGTTTGTTACAAATGCCATCAACCTGGGCATCTAGCAGCCAATTGTCAATCCAAAAAGCCACTTGCCCATATCAATTATCTTGGCACAATAGAAGAAGAAGAACGTGAGGAAATGCTTGACTTTACGAAAGATGATGATGATATTGGTACTACTTCGGATACTTTGCCAGGTATGCCAACTCCCCATTCTTTGTTGACAATGAAATGTTTTGTGCATGGTAAAGAAAAGACTATTTTACATGATGATGGGAGCACACATGACTTTATTTCTGCAAAGTTAGTCAAAGAATTGAATTTACAAACTGTTTCTATACATTATCGCATCAAAGCTGCATTCCTAGGAACAAGATATAATGGAACATAAGAGGTGCATAATTTAGAAATTAAAATTGGTGAATAATACTGAACGAAGGAATTTTCTAGTTGTACCTTTGCAGTCTAGTAACATTATCTTAGAAATGCCTTGGCGTCATCAATACAATCCTGACATAGATTATTCTATGCATTCAATTAAAATTTATTTTCAAGGAAAACAAATCACATTGCATAGTATGCACGCTTCTAATAATTTTCCACCGCTTACTCATACTCAGGCTAAACGTGCATTACATAAAAGTAGCAAATCTTATTTAATATGGGTGAATAAAATTCAAGCTAAAGAAAAACAAATGCATCCTAGACATACACAATTTCTTGCCCAATTTCAAGATTGTTTTGCTACTAATTTACCACCTGGACTACCACCTTCATAACCTGAAGATCACAAAATAGATTTAATTCCTAGAACACAACCACCATGTAAAGCACCATATAGACATAACCAAATTGAACAGAAAGAAATTCAAAATCAAATAGAAGAATTGCTTAACAGAGGATTAATTAGACCTAGTAGTTCTCCATTTGGTGCACTTATCTTATTAGTGAAGAAGAAGAATAATACTTATCACATGTGCATTGATTATCATGCCCCAAATAAAATTACTGCTAAGAATAGATATCCAATTCCTAGGGTGGATGATATTATGGATAAACTACAAGGATCTGCCATATTCAGTAAGATAGATCTTAAATCTGGCTATCATCAAGTAAGATTGGATAAATCTGATATATTCAAAACTGCATTTAGAACACAATTTGGACACTATGAATTTCTAGTTATGCCTTTTGGTTTAACTAATGCACGAGCCACATTTAGTCGTATGATGAATCACATATTTTTGAAACATCAGCATTGTATCATAGTATTCTTTGATGATATATTAGTATTTAGTAAAAATGAGAATGAGCATTATGAACATTTGTCTTTAGTTTTTAAGTTGTTAAAAGACAATCAATTATATGCTAACCTCGAAAAGAATGAATTCTTCCAGACAAAAATTGAATATCTAGGGCATATTGTTTCATTAGAAGGTATTAAAGTTGACCCTAAAAAGATAGAAGAAAATTTAAATTGACCCATACCCAAAAGTGTGCATGAGTTACGTTCTTTTCTAGGTCTTGCTAGTTTTTACAGAAATTTTGTGAGGAATTTTTCATTACTTGCATTATCTTTGACTAATCTTTTAAAGAAGGGTATTGTGTATAACTGGACTGACAATCAACAAAAATCTTTTGATTTATTGAAACGTGCATTAACCCATGCTCCTGTATTACAACTATCTGATTTCAATAGACCATTGTTTTTAGTAGTTAATGATGCTAGTGGATCTGGAATAGGAGCAGTCCTTATGCAAGATAATCATCCCATAGCCTACTCTAGCTGTAAAATCAAACCATGTGAACTTAAATATTCTACATATGATAAAGAATTGCTAGCTGTAGTACAAGCCTTACGTCAATGGAAACATTATTTAATGGGTTCTGAATTTATCATCAAAACTGACCAACAAAGCATTAGTCACCTCCTTAGTCAACCACAAATCTCTGACCGATACATCAAATGGGCCACTTTTATTCAAATTTTTCATCCTCTTATACAATATCAACCAAGAAAAGAAATTGTTGTAGTTGACGCTTTGAGTAGAAGACCGACAATTCATAATATTTTTGTGATATCATTTGATTCCCTTATCCCTATGAAAGATACCTATCATCAGGATCTTACTTTTTAAGCTGATTGGAATAAAATAGTTGCAAATAATTGGATTCCTATTGATTCACTATCTTACAATAATGGATTCATGTTTTATGAAAAAAGATTATGTGTGACTATTCCATTTCAATATTTTGTTTTGCATGAGATTCATTGTCCTCCATATCAAGGTCATAGAGGAATTATATCTACTTTGCGTACATTGACTGAAGATTTTTATTGGCCACATATGGATATTGATGTATCTAACTTTGTATCTGAATGTTTAGTTTGTCAACGAGTTAAAAGACACCATGGTAAACAATATGGTTTACTAATGCCATTATCTATTCCATTACGACCATGGGAACAGATTTCAATGGATTTTATCACTTGTTTACCTAACACTAAAGCTAACCATGATATGATTTGGACTATTGTAGGTAGGTTTAGCAAACAAGCATATTTCATTCCATGCAAGAAAACTTTAACTGCATCTCAAGCTGCTCAATTGTTTTTTAAAACTGTTTTCACTAATCATGGTTTACCAAAAGTTTATTATTTCTGGTCGTGATTCTAGATTTTGTAATAATTTTTGGATTACTTTTTTTGCTAACTTAGGAACAAAGATTGATTTTTTATCTACATTTCATCTTGAAACAAACAGACAAACAGAAGCTACTAACAATACTATTTTAGATCTTTTGTGTGTTTACACTATTTCAAAACCATACACATGGGATACACATCTACATTTACTTCAGTTTGCATATAACAATACACCACATACAGCTACAAAGAAAGCACCATTTGAAGTTATTTATGGATATCGATTGCCTACACCTGTTGCATCATTATCAAACAAAATTCAGACTGCTGATGATATTGCTAACATGCATAGTACTATTTTTTATGAAGTTAAAGATATGATTGCCAAAGCCCAACAATCATATACAAAACATTTGTGCATTTCTTGGACATGTTCTAAGGCCTCCTTCGCTAACTCTAGGAAGTTGTTGTTGGCTACACTCACTACTTTCAAATTTGCCTTGCGATTTAGTACATATGCTATCTTGTTTTTGGATCTTGGCTTATATTTGATTTCCAAGTCAAATTTTGCTAGGAAATCTAGCTATATGGCTTGTTTGGCAAACAACTTGGGCCAGGATTGGAAGTATTTGAGTGGTATGTTGTCCATGAAGATGATTGTGTGCTTGTCTTTGTGCGAGAAGTCGATGGGGACGCCTATCCTTTTTGGGCGTTTTGTTAATTTGATGTGTACATGGGTGATTCCATAGCGGGTGATTCCGTAAAATACATATTTAAATTAATAAACGTTTATGAGTTTAGAGTGTGCATTCATGATAAATTAAGGTTAGGATTGATTTCTAACCAATTTATTTATGTAGCTAAAGACTGCTAGGTATTCACTTTTGTCGGTTTAATTGTATTTATTTTTCTAACAATTGTGAATGCTTCAGTTGATGTGTAGAGCAAGCAGCGGTGGCAGTGGAAAGCATTGGAGGATAGCGTGTATTCAAGTTATCGTCAATGTTTTGATGGATGTGTATCTTAGGCATGGTGCCTATATTTTGTCGTGCTTATTTATCAAAGTGCTTGATATTTATTTATTATTTTTGTATGCGCATGGGCGCACAATTTAGATATTTGTATTGGACATTGTATTTGGGTATGCCTGACTTCTTGGGTGCCCATTAGCTTTAATTCTTTATTGGCACAAAAGCAAACTTAAAAGCTAAAGTGTGCTATTTTGTAATTTGGGCTATTATTTGAGCTTGAAGATGAATAATATATGAAATACATGCTTTGTGGACTGCTCACACAAAGCATGGGGGGAGATTGCACCCAATTGGTCTCTTGTTCATGTTGTGCAAGCTTTCTACATTCATTTGTGTGCAAAAAGTAGAGTTCTTTTGTTCGTGGGGACCTTCTGATGCTCACTACGCATGCATACAGTGACTGATCTGTGCACCAGACTTATGGAGTTCAAAAAACACCAACACTTTGCACAAACTTCAAAACAAACTTTGAAAACAAATCCAACATCACGGAAATTTCATACCTTGATAAGCTTGGGCCGTCACTCGGTGCTTCGACATCCAAATTCTCTGACTTCACAACTAGCACGACAAGAGTTCACACTCCCACATACGACCCTCCTCTCAGCTCTCTCACAAGATACAATTGGAATTTACCCTCTCCCTCTCCCTCTCCCTCTCTTTCTCTCTCATTTCCTCTCCCTCTCTCAATATACACAAATTAAACTGTGAACAAGTAACAGAGAGAGAGAATGCACTCACCGTAAAGATTTGAAGAAGGGTTTGGCGGCTCCTCTTTGCAACGGCGGCTCCTCTTCGCCCTTCGTACATCTCCTCCTCTTCTTCGCAAAACGAGGCGGCGGCGGCGGCGATGGTAGCGGCGATGAGAAGCCTTATTTCTCTCTTTCTCTCCCTCTAAGCGAAATGGTTGCTCTCTCTCTCACTCTCCCTCTCGAAAACTTTAGTGAATGCGTGAAATGAAATGCGCTCGGGTTTCGGCCCGTGTTTTTTTTCTTTGTGGAGCGTCGCTATTAGCGTCGCATTTGCAATGCAAATAGCGACGCTGCTATTTATCGTCGCTAATCGGCGTCGCTATGGCCTGATATCCTTGTAGTGAAGATCACCACTCTATACTTTAACCACACCATGCATTATCGTGGGACTTAGGCATCATGTTTCCAAGTGGAATATATGATACTTTAGCCTTAGGTAAGTTACTTATGAATATATGTGTGTATCATGTAGGTTCAAAATAATGTATTGTTAAAATACTATTTTTATATATTTCTTAAATACATAAGGGTATAATATAAAAGGTTTATTTACAACTGAATAGAAAGTGGTTATATTTTATTCAAGAGAAATTCACTGTTATGGATATTTATAAATAGGCCTTGAATGCACGTGATATAGAGGATATACATATAATAACTTCCTCGAGACTTTAGCAACCTGAAAAAAATCTAAAGACGCCTTGAAGAGCATAAGAAGTATTTTTTATTTTATAATAGAGTCAAAAAAATCAACAAAGAATAGAATGTATCTGAACAACTTGGTCTCACTCGTAGTGTTCCACTTGTACTTTGCCTGCATACTTAGGAGCACAAGCAGTGTCTTTAGTTGAGATACTCCGGCACCCATCATATAATGATATAGATGCACTTCTCTTAATGGATCAAATGACTTGGCATCCATGTGCATTAATGCATCAATAATTGCCTCCATCTTAGGTACAAAGATTAGAGGAAGGTCTGAAATGTGATTGTCTCCTCCTCTGGTATCGAGAGTATCATCTTGTGTGGCATGCCCTCCAATTTCTATATCGGCTCAGACAATCCATCCATCACACACCCATGAACTTTTCTAATGGTCCGCAATAGGTGCATTTCTTGGGATGAAGCATCACCTACTAGTACAAATTCCATGGACACGTCTAGTATTTTTATATATGATATGCAATTACTTTGTGAATGTAAATCATGATTGATACACATTTTTCTTATCGTTCACTCAAAGTTTGAGATTTCTTGGTCAATGATCTCTGATTGAAACTCATCGAAGCATCGTACATGTTCTATGGACAAGCGACACTTTCGTCTGATTGCCTGCTTGCATTGAGTGCAAGGACACAAGACACGTTAATGAAGATGTGACTCACGATCTAGGATATCACGACCATCATCATTTTTCATTTGGTCTATGTTATGGCAAACAATAGGTTTTTGTTCCCCTCATTGGTGATCTTCCTCCATTTTAATCTCTACTCCTCTTTCTCAACCTTTCCCTTTATTTGTTTCCCTCCCTCCATCTCTCTTTATCCATTTGGCTTCCTTGATCCTTCTTTGTTTCTCTTCCCACCCCTCTTTCTCTCTCTCTTTCTCTTTTTTCATTTGCCTCCCTTCATCCTTATTTGTTTCTCCCTCTTCCCCTCTAGTCAGATGTCTGGGAGGTATATCAGATCCCCTTGTGAGCACCATTGGTGTGAAACAAGGATGCCCACTCTCACCGACTCTATTTGGGCTATACATTGATGAGATAGCAGAGTTTATTCAACAGCGAGCCGGTGGAGGTATAGATCTCAGTGGAGCCACAGTTCATATCTTACTATATGCAGATGACATTGTGTTGGTCTCAGATTCAGCTCAGGGATTACAATAGAATTTATTAGCATTGGATGATTTTTGCATACAGAGAGGCATGACAGTGAACCTTGGTAAAACCAAGGTTCTTATATTCCATACATCAGCTCAGATACGCAGACAGAGTATTTTCATGGCAGCAGGATGGAGTATTGAGGTCATTGGATCATATGTATATTTGGGAGTCACCTTTACAGCAGCTTCAGGGATTTTCTCGATGACATAGGCAGCTCGTGACCACCTCACTAGAGGATACTCAGCATTGGCTCTTATGGAGCGACAGTGTCACCAGGCACATTTCCAGGAGCCCCGCACCAAGGGGTGGCTCTTTGATACTCTAGTCACTCCAACACTGATGTATCGAGCAGCTATATGGGGGCCAGGCCTTGCCCATTATGTATGGACATTGATGGAGAGACCTCAGGTGATCATGATATCTAGATTGATTCGCAGCAAGGTCTCAGTCCCACATGACATTGTGCGAGCAGAGCTTGCCACACCGCCCATGCTAGTCGAGGCATTATTTTAGATAGTCTGCTTCCTACACAGATTTTAGGATATGGACAGAGATCGCATTGCATACAGAGCATATATGGCATCTCAGGAGATGGCTCGAGTGGGGGATACCACATCATGGTATGCACAGACTAGAGCTTGGTTTGACAGACATGGGCTGGACATTGACAGACTCCCACCTCTTCTATATGATACTCAGGCTCCCACTTACACCCTCTCTCTCTCTGAGAGGAACAGAGTCATCAGACAGGAGATATGGCATATTTATATACAGAGGACATGGGTCAGCCCTGCACAGCCACTGCCATCGAAGATGGCACATTATTATACACGGTTCTTGAGCATATCAGAGCAGGGATTCATAGAGATTCCGAGATATATGCAGATCTATATGCCACATCGATTGAGAGTTCTTATTGGACAGCTCAGGGTATCATCACATCAGCTTATGATTGAGAGTGGCAGAGCCAGTGGCATCCCACGGGAGGAGAGGATATGCCCCCTTTGCAGATCAGAGGTGGAGAGTGAGGAGCATTTTGTTCTCAGATGCCCGGCATACTCAGAGTTGAGATCTAGATACACATTGAGCAGCTCACTTCAGGGATGTATGACTGATATGGATCAGAGATCATTTGGCCGTTTTCTGGGAGAGGCATGGCACATCAGAGAGCACAGCACACAGTGGGTCCCAGTCAGAGAGGGGCCCACCCAGATGACTATTACACAGTTCTTTCAGACAGACAGAGTGAGAGCTACTGTACCAGCCTCCAGCCAGACCTCCGGGCTCACACTACAGTAGGCTGAGGACCAGCGTACCCGACGCCGCATGAGGATCTGTGGGTTTCAGACCCCACAGCCACACCGACAAGAGATCCGGAGGATTCTTGATCTACATCAACAGCAGACTGAGATCCGACGACACTCGACACATTGGATCTCAGATCTCCAGTTTGCTCTTTCTCCACCGCCGATGTACCACATCTTGCATCCAGGAGGGATCACCTGCTATTAGCGACTTCGACGACTGCTACTACATCCCAGGAAAGTATATCTCCCTGCATCTATTACATATACACATTGCACCACTTTATCACAGCCGACAGTTGTTCCCCTATCACAGCCGACATTTGTTCCCCTTTTGTAGCCATTATCTGGAGTACCAGAGCTACATACGCACATACACATACACGACACTTATCACAGTCACAGCACCGTATTTTCAGTTTCCAGTTTTTAGCTTTTCATTCAGCACTTTTATTTTGGATAGCTGGACCTCATCAGTTGTATCACAATTTGTCTCATAGGCCAGTTTTGGTCTTTAGAAGACATTAATATAACTTTCTTTCTTTCTCTCTCTCTCTCTCTCTCTCTCTCTCTCTCAATGTTTCTTTCTCTCCCCCATCTTCCCTCCTACTCTCACTTCCTCTATCATTTTCTTTCCATCAATTCTTCTCTCTATTTCTTTCTCTCTTTTCCTCCACTATCACTAACCGCATCTTGTTACAATTAGAATGAAAGATACAAAATAAACAGCTTATAAAATAACCCTTCTAAATAGAGAACATAGTATACCTCTCTCAGGATCAGCATAACTAACTCTCTTCTTCTCATAAACTTTTCTCTCAACTCGCCTTGAACTCAACCTTTCCCTTGGTTCATCAAACCCTAACTCTTTTTTATTTTGGTCTTCCTCTCTTGATATTCAGCAATTTTCACTACTTCCTCAAAGGTCTTAGCGTTCTTAACCTCTAATTTCACTCTCTAGTCTTCTGATTTCAACCCATCTACAAAATACATTATCTTCAACATAATTGAGCCTATCTCACCTTCTGACAATGTCAAACTCCATCAATTCCACAATCTTTCAAACTCCCTAGCAAAATCTTCAACACATTGATCATCTTTTTTAATACAAGTTTCGATTCTTGCCCAAATATCACTCTAACTTTATCTTTTTTAAAACCTAGATAATGAACCATTTTAATGGTCTCATGGTCCAAATTTTGTCCCCTAAATTTCAGCCTTCTCTTAAAGTCAAGCAACCAATTTCGTGCTTCTCCCTGCAATTGATAGCTAAGAATTTTGACTTTAACCTCAGGATTGGTGCTTCTCTCTATCAAACAACACAGTTCTATTTTTTCTAAAAATCTTTTGGGATGTTGCGTAGAATTACCATGGAACTCACGAAAATCATCAGCCATTTTCACAAATCACAAGAAATCAAAACTAGGTCACATACAAGTAAAAAAATGAAGACATAGTCAATTTGGGCACTCCTTAGTGGGGGCACGAAAAAACAGATGTTACACGCGAGCGGTTATCGAGAGCAAGGCTCACTCAAAATCTAATAACGAGACGTTAAGGAGTGTCGATTGGGAAAATTGATTTTGTTAGATGCACAACACAACTCAATAAAATTTAAATATTCAACAAACACCACAAGCCTCACAAAAAACGAAACAACACACAATGCCTCTTGTACCTTAAACAACTAAAATCCAAATTTGAGTAGACCATTGTAATGAATGGGGATCACGGGAGCATGGGATGGGAACATACCAGTCACACTAACGGTATATAAGGTGTAAGAGGGTATTTTGAGGTATCACAGAAATTATCAAGAAACTCTCTTTTCACCTTCTCAAGCTTTCATGGCTTCTTCTTCTTCGTCCTCTTCTTCTTCCTCTCTCCCTTTTTCTCTCTCTTCTTCTTGCCTTTCTCTCTCCTTTCCCTCTTCTTCTACAGTCCTTCTCTCTCTCCTTCCCCTTAGTTAGGACAATTAGGTCTCTTTCATTACAAGTGGTATCAGAGCTCTGTCCTTGATCGTTCTCTTTCCCCATAGATTTAGGGCTCTCACAGTTTCCCACAGTTAGAAAACTCCATTATCATCTCTTTCACAGGTACACAGGAGTACTCAAGTAGGCTGTCACCCCTCTTTAAGACTGTGGCAGCCTTTCTTGGAGCTTTCTCAAGAACCATGGACAAATCTGGAGGCGGGCAGACGAATTTGACAGGTCGGCACTAATTTTCATGCAAGTTTTTTAGGGTTTTGGGCAAAAAGGAGGGTAGCACAGTTAGAGAAGGCCAAAAACTCAGTTACTTTTCAAGAAGACCTTCTCTCTCCTCTTTTCCCCAAGCTGCCATGGAAGCTCCAGCCCAAGAACCTCAGAAATCTTGCTTCCCCTCCTCTTCCTCAGCAAGAATGGCTTGGCCCAAGGCTTTCCCCTCAGCTGGAGCATCACATTGAGTAGCAGCAACCCTGATCTACCCTACCTGTAGCCCCTAGGAGCACCCTCGAAATTTGTAGTGCAAAAAAGGGGCTACTTTGTGGCCTGTTGGATAGCCCCCCCAGCCCTCCCCTCCTTCCTAGCCTCATTCCTGGCTCTTGGCAACTTTCTGGGCAGCATTAGAGGCATCTTCCTCAGCCCTTGGACTCCCCTTTTCACTTCAAGAAACCCTGGTCTGGTGCAGTCCATGGTAGCCATGGAACCTTGGCATCAAGCTCAGAAATCTTGAAGATTTTGGTCTCTTCTTGGTCCTCGGGAGTCCCTCTTCAACCTAGCTCAAGATTTTAGCCCCATCAAGAAGCACGGGAAGAAGATTACAAGAAAGATTTGAAGGCATGCACTTGTGGGCAGCCATGGCTACGGAGTAGAACTTCAATTTCAGCAAGAACTCTTCATGGGAAGGTCCTGAGCCATCCTGCCCCAAGCTTGAATTCACCCTTTCTTGACGGAGCACAACCATTTTGGAGCTATGGAGCATGCGGGATCAAAGTGGAGCTCTCATGAAGGACTATGGTGGCATTAGTGGCTGCCTTCTTCTCCAAAAGACTCAAGGTAACCGATTATTGGCTCTCATTCTCTCTGTTTAAGCCTTTTGTTGAATCCCATCCACTTGTTTGAGATAATGTATGAGTCCAAGTAGATAATAGGAGTCCCAGGCATTGAATGCATGCTGAGTATTAATCCCAGTCATTTCCCTTTGATCTTATAGTACTGAAATGGATTTTACTCATGCTGAAGCTTCAGTTGTGATTATATTTTTGCTGACCCATAACCCATTTGGCTTCTTGATTGGTTGAGCTAAGAAGTGATTTTTTAAAAAAAAATCCATTGTATAAGGGTGATTTGGCAGTGAGTCACTGCCAGTAAGTGCTCTATCCCTATTCCCCATTCCAATTTCATGCACTTCATGAAAAGCCCAAAATTTTGATTCCTAAAATGCATCTCATGCTGGGTTTTTAATTAATAAATGTCCGTCATGTATATTTCAGGTGAGGAAAAGCCCAATGCCAGGCGAGGTGGCAAGACAAAAGAGGGATGACCCCCCCTTGCCATCAAAGACCTTGAAGGGGTGCACAACCCGGCCGGGGGGGAACTTTGCCTATCTCCCGGTGATCGGGAGCCCAAATAATTATTGCAGGTGTAGGTACATTTGATGGAATAGCCCGAACCCTGATCAGTTGAGCCTACAAGCCCCTACATGCATTGGTAATGTCAGGAACCACTTGGTAATGTATGGTGGATCCAATGCAAGAAGGGCAGGGTATGCAGTTATGGAATTGGTCTCAGCAATGAAGTATGGATGCAAAGGATGTATGACTTTATGGGGAATTGAGAGCCACCATTGAAGCCCTGGACGTTTGGGATAAGACCCTCACCATTGGGATAAAGTATGCTCCTTGAGGGAGTCTTCGCAGGGTATTGCAGACAGCCAGTCCTACACAATCAGCCCGCAAAAGTTGATTACAGCAAAGCCTTCCTATGTGATTTAGAACAGGCTCTATAGGTTGATTCGAAGAGGGCATCTTCAGCTTGAATTTTAACTAAAAACCTCCCCATTTTGCCCTACGATTTGAGAGATACACTCAGTTTTGTGCCCAAAGGTACTGTGGGAAGTCCTACACAGTCAGCCCACAAAAAGTGATTACAGTAAAGCCTTGATCATTTACTGTTGGACATATTTTTACATAGCCTTGTAGAGGGGATCAAGGGCTTTCATTTGAATTAGAAAGTTTGGAGATCGGAGTTCCCTAGCTCAAGTTATCATCATTTTTGTGACAAGGGGTCTGGTGGACTGCACTTGGGATGGCAGGCCACAAGGGTAAAGCAAAGGTCCAAGAGGAATTTCAGCGTGAAATAAGGGACTCCCGTGCCTCAATGAATGATCCTAGCTCAGCCCAAGAGGATTGTGAAGACATTTTTGAAGAGGGTGCCCCCGAGATAGACTGCTTATCTCTGCTCAACCAAACCTTATGCCAACATGAGACTCGTCATGCTGAACGACATCGAGAGATGGAGCAATGCCACAAGGAGATTGAAACCTACCAAGATCACCGTCATTCCGAGATGATGGCCAAGATGGACTTACTCATAGAGCACATGGACGCCCTCATCCCCGCCATCCCCCCCCCCTTGGATCGACCCAAGGAGTATGTCCCTCCCCGTGAGGCTAAGCGCCCTCCCTCTTGGAGATCGGGCATAGCCCACAAGGTCTCGGTGGTACCCATGGCATTCCCCATAGCACTTATGAGACGGGTGAGCCCTCCACTTGAAATGATGAGCCGCTCCTTCCCTCTCCCATTACGAATCCTTCAAGCCCATCATTGGCACCCCAACTCCCCCGTAACGGAAGCTACTTGCACACTCAAGGGAATGGCTCCAATGCAAATCTTGGGCAGTATGCAATGCATGGAGTGCATGGGAAGCATGCATATGGCAATGGGTAGCATGGACATTTTGGACAGCAAGGTCCTAATGGGCAATTTGGTCCTCATGTAATGCACGGGCAGCATGGCCCCCATGGGAATTTTGGATCGCAAGGCATGTATGGGCAGCATGTAGCACATAGCATTCATGGGCAGCCAGACCCAAATGAGCTGCGTGACAAGATTGTGTTTACTAAATTCAATGGGCAGCCCTCATTCCCAGTTGAACTAGAGGAATGGACCTCTAAATTGGAAGCCTATTTTCTCATCTACCCCCGTACCGATGAGGCAAATATCATTTTTGCCTCCCTTCATTTAGAAGGTTTTGCCCACACATGGTGGAGATTCGTTCAAAGAGAAAATCAGCAGTTTCGTGATTGGGAAGAGTTCAAGATGCATATGATCCAAGTTTTTGTCTCCCCGGTGGAAGAAGAACACTTGGCTAGGCAATGGTATTAGTTTGATCAGCGAAATCTCACCGTGAGGGAGTACACCAACCAATTTATGAACCTATCCATGTATGTTGAGGCAGTCAGGATGAGGCCAAATTGCATAAATACATTTATGGGCTAGATGCGCATCTCTCACAACTGATGTAATGGCTCAAAAGCTAGTCACCCTATTTGCAACCATAGAATTAGCAGAACGCTATGGTCGAAAATACTGCTGCAATGAGGGCAGACAGCCCATTGCAGGACATCAAAGATACCCTATCAGGTAACCCCCATATGCTAATAATTATCGGAGCAACAATGCAGGGAATGGCAGTCCCAAAATTCCTACTTACCCCACATTTAATACTGAAAGGAAATATGGCAGTTTTGGGATAGCACCACCGTCCAAAAGTGACCCAAAGTATGCTGAAAATAAGACAAGGAATGGCTTCAGTCTTGATGGTCAAAAATTCATTCCTCCCAAAGTTGTCAAGGATAGAAAAGCCAAAGGCTTGTGCTTTAAATGCAGGGATAAGTACACGATTGATCATGCATCCAAATGCCCCTTTAAGAACGCCACTATCAAGTTTAATAGCATGTACGTGCTGGAAGATAGTGACAAGCTGGAAGAGGATATGCATGACAACTCTCCAATAATGACACTTGGTGAAAATGTTGAATATGAGGAGGATATTGATATGGATCAGTTTTATGACTCACTGGACGGGTTCCCTTTTGACCCCGGTGGCTGCCCCATTGATTACATGCTTGGGAATGACCCTTGACACCCCTCATTCACCACTATATCAGCTTGCTCGATCTCCATGGATTCATGGACCGGCTCTAGGAGCTCGAACACCCTACGAGTGCATGGTAACATAGACGGCAAGAGTGTATACATCCTCATAGATAGTGGCAGCACGCACAGTTTTGTGAATAAATCAACTCTTGGCCATTTGACATGTGTTCCCATTGAATTACATCAACCTCTTTGGGTTCAAGTGGCCAATGGAAATGAGGAAGTGAGCTCCCATGTATGCACACAAGTGTCTCTTATGCTAGTTGAAAACTACACAGCAAAGGTAGACTTAATTACCCTTGATATGGGCCCCATGGATGTTGTTTTGGGATGTGATTGGCTTCAACAGTTGGGAAAAATATCTATGGACTTCTCTCAACTGTATATGGAGTTTGTAATGCATGGGCAGCTTGTACACTTGGAGGGAATGAAAGAAAATGCAGATTTTCAGCTTATAACAGCAAGACAACTCAAAAAAGAATTCAAGAAATGCTCCCAAATCTTTGTCTTGCATTTGCATAAGGATAATGATGACCAACACACCTTGGGGAAGCAAAATGCAGCACTAAAAGCGCTTTTGGATGAATATGAGGACCTATTTAAGCCCCCCACTACCCTTCCCCCTCAGAGATCGGTGGATCACCCGATTGACTTGGATCCCCATGCTAAGCCCATCAATAAACCCACGTATCGACTCTCTAAATATGAGAGAGAGGAAGTAGCAAAGCAAGTCAAGGAGCTCACTGAGATGGGATTCATAGAGCCTAGCTCTTCCCCTTATGCCTCCACGGTTCTATTGGTTGAGAAATAGGACGAATCTTTCTGGTTGTGCATTAACAACTGTGATCTCAATAAGATCACCGTCAAAAATAGATACCCCATCCCTTGAATTGATGACTTGCTTGATGAAATCAAGGGAGCACGCTACTTCACCAAGATTGATTTGCGATCCGGTTACCACCAAATCAGAATGAGGGTGGGTGATGAAGTCAAAAGAGCCTTTCGGACTGACCGTGTCTTGTACCATTTCCTTGTCATGCCATTTGGGCTCAATAATGCACCCGCCACATTTCAGAGCTTAATGAACAAGATATTGCAGCCATGGCTGTTCCAATTTGTGTTGGTATTCTTTGATGATATACTCATTTACACCAAGTCACTACATGAGCATCTGAAGCATGTCAAGAAAAATTTTTATGTACTAAGAGAGCACCGGCTATTTTCCAAAGAAAGCAAGTGTGTCTTCATGCAAACAGAGGTTGAGTACTTAGGACACATCGTTAGTGAAAAAGGCATCCAAGCTGATCCTAAGAAAGTGCAATGTGTCCAAGAGTGGCCCACTCCCACTACTACTACCTCCTTGCCTGGTTTTCTTGGCCTCTCCTCCTTTTATCAGAGATTTAATCGCCATTATGCCACAATTGCAGCCCCGTTAATAGACAAGCTAAAAAACGAGGCTTTCCTATGGGATGAATTGGCTGATCGCAGTTTTAAGCACCTGAAAGACTTGCTCACTTCAGCCCCCATCCTCGTATGCCCTGACTTTTCAAAGGATTTTACCATCCAGTGTGATGCTACTGGACGGGGTATTGGGGCAGTCTTGCTGCAGGAACACGGGGTAATAGCATTTGAGAGCCGAAAATTGGATGATAAAGAAAGAGAGTTGCATGTCTATGATCAGGAGATGTTGGCAGTCATTCATGCTATCAAAAAGTGGCATCACTACTTATATGGCAGCAAATTTAAGGTGAAAAGTGACCACCATGTGCTCAAATACTTCTTGACTCAACCCAACCTCACTCCCAAACAACGTAGATGGGTAGTTACCCTACAAAACTATGACTTTGAGACTACCCACACCCGTGGCAAGGACAATGTAGTGGCTGATGCACTCTCTCCCATGTGGGCATGCAAGGTCTCATCCATCACTGAACTCCACCATCATTGGATTGAAGAAAGGTGTAAGAGGGTATTTTGAGGTATCACAGAAATTATCAAGAAACTCTCTTTTCACCTTCTCAAGCTTCCATGGCTTCTTCTTCTTCTTGCTCTTCTTCTTCCTCTCTCCCTCTTTGTCTCTCTTCTTCTTTCCTTTCTCTCTCCTCTCCCGATTCTTCTGCAGTCCTTCTCTCTCTCCTTCCCCTTAGTTAGGACAGTTAGGTCTCTTTCATTACAACCATCACTCAAACAATCATGAAGTTCAAAAAATACCAACACTTTGCACAAAGTTCAAAACAAAATTTAAAGACAAATCCAACATTATGGAAATTTTATACCTTGATAACCTTGGGCCGTCACTCGGTGCTTCGACATTCGAATTCTCCGACTTCACAACTAGCACGACAAGAGTTCCGGGACACCAAAAAAGAGATGTTGCAGGCGAGCGGTAATTGAAAGCAAGCCTCACTCAAAACCTAATAACGAGACGTTAAGGAGTGCCAGTTGGGGAAATTGATTTTGTTAGATGCACAACACAACTCAAAAAAATTTAAATATTCAACAAACACAATAACCCACACAAAAACGAAACAACAAACAATGCCTCTTGTACCTTAAACAACTAAAATCCGAATTCGAGTAGACCATCACTCAAACACTCACGAAGTTCACAAAACACCAACACTTTCCACAAAGTTCAAAACAAACATTGAATAAAAATCCAACATCATGGAAATTTCATACCTTGATAACCTTGGGGCGCCGTCACTCGGTGCTTCGACATCCAAATTCTCTGACTTCACAACTAGCACAACAAGAGTTCACACTCCCACGTACAACCCTCCTCTCACCTCCCTCACAAGATACAATTGGAATTTGAGGGAGAAGAACCTTCTAAATAGAGAATATAGTATACCTCTCTCAGTATCGGCATAACTAACTCTCTTCTTCTCATTAACTTTTCTCTCAAGTCGCCTTGAACTCAACCTTTCCCTTGGTTCATCAAACCCTAAATATTTTTTATTTTGGTCTTCCTCTCTTGATATTTAGCAATTTTCACTACTTCCTCAAAGGTCTTAGGGTTCTTAACCTCTAATTTCACTCTCTAGTTTTCTGATTTCAACCCATCTACAAAATACATTATCTTCAACATAATTGGGCCTATCTCACCTTCTGACAATGTCAAACTCCATCGATTCCACAATCTTTCAAACTCCCTAGCAAAACCTTCAATACATTGATCATCCTTTTTAATAAAATTTTTGATTCTTGCCCAAATCTCACTCTAACTTTATCTTTTTTTAAACCTAGATAAAAAAGCATTTTAATGGTCTCATGGTCCAAATTTTTTCTTCTAAATTTCAGCCTTCTCTCAAAGTTAAGCAACCAATTTCGTGCTTCTCCCTGCAATTGATACCTAAGAAGTTTGACTTTAGCCTCAGGATTGGTCATTCTCTCTATCAAACAACACAACTCTATTTTTTCTAAAAATCTTTTGGGATCTTGCGCACAATTACCATGGAACTCAAAAAATCATCAGCCATTTTCAATAATCACAAGAAATCAAAACTAGGTCACATACAAGTAAAACAATGAAGGCAAAGTCAATTTCGGCACTCCTCATGGGGGTACCAAAAAAGAGATGTTACATGCCAGGGGTGATCGAGAGCAAGCCTCACTCAAAATCTAACAACGAGACGTTAACGAGTGCTAGTTGGGGAAATTGACTTTTTTAGATGCACAACACAACTCAAAAAAATTTAAATATTCAACAAACACCACAAGCCACACAAAAAACGAAACAACGCACAATGCCTCTTGTACCATAAACAACTAAAATCCAAGTTCTAGTAGACCATCACTCAATCACTCATGAAGTTCAAAAAACACCAACACTTTGCACAAAGTTCAAAACAAACTTTGAAAACAAAATCCAACATCACAGAGATTTCATACCTTGATAACCTTGGGCCGTCAATCGGTGCTTCGACATCCAAATTCTCTGACTTCACAACTAGCACGACAAGAGTTCACACTCCTACGTATGACCCTCCTCTCACCTCTCTCACAAGATACAATTCGAACTTGAGGGGGTAGACCCTTCTAAATAGAGAATATAGTATACCTGTCTCAAGATCGGCATAACTAACTCTCTTCTTCTACATAAACTTTTCTCTCAACTCGCCTTGAACTCAACCTTTCCCTTAGTTCATCAAACCCTAACTCTTTTTTATTTTGGTTTTCCTCTCTCGATATTCAAAAATTTTCACTACTTCCTCAAAGGTCTTAGCGTTCTTAACCTCTAATTTCACTCTTTAGTCTTCTGATTTCAACCCATCTATAAAATACATTATCTTCAACATAATTGGGCCTATATCACCTTCTGACAATGTCAAACTCCATCGATTCCACAATCTTTCAAACTCCCTAGCAAAACCTTCAACATATTGATCATCTTTTTTAATACAAGTCTCGATTCTTGCCCGAATCTCACTCTAACTTTATCTTTTTTTAAACCTAAACACAATATTAGTGAGTTTGGGAATCTCCCAATTCCCATTTTTTGAATACTAAAAAGGTGGCACCCGGATAACATGCCCATAAGTTTCTCAAAACCATATGATGTGACCTATCATTAGAAAGCACTTGAAAAATGGAATCTATTGACTTATAGAGCACCTGATTTTGGAGTTACAGTGTTCAAGTTATGACAAATCCAAAGATTTGACCACGTGTCCCAAACTTACGAGAAATTCCCATATTCCCCAATATAGTGTTCCTAGATAAAGAAGCATTTTAATGGTCAATTTCTATCCCCTCAATTTCAGCCTTGTCTCAAAGTCAAGCAACCAACTTCATGCTTCTCCCTACAATTGATGCCTCTGAATTTTGACGTTAACCTCAGGATTGGTCATTCTCTCTACCAAACAATACAACTCTATTTTTTCTAAAAATCTTTCGGAATCTTGCATACAATTACCATGGAACTCACGAAAATCATTTGCCATTTTCCAAAATCACAAGAAATTGAAACTAGGTCACATACAAGTAAAACAATGAGGACATAGTCAATTTGGGCACTCCTCAGTGGGGGCACCAAAAAAGAGATGTCACCCACAAGCGGTAATCAAGAGCAACCCTCACTGAAAATTTAATAACGAGATGTTAAGGAGTGCCAGTTGGGGAAATTGACTCTCTTAGATGCACAACACAACTCAATAAAATTTAAATATTCAATAAACACCACAAGCCTCACAAAAAACAAAACAACACACAATGCCTCTTGTACCTTAAACAACTAAAATCCAAATTGGAGTAGACCATCACTCAAACAATCATGAAGTTCAAAAAACACCAACACTTTGCACAAAGTTCAAAACAAACTTTAAAGACAAATCCAACATCATGCAAATTTTATACCTTGATAACCTTGGGCCATCACTCGGTGCTTTGACATCCAAATTCTTTGACTTCACAACTAGCATGACAAGAATTCACACTCCCGCGTATGACCCTCCTCTCACCTCTCTTACAAGATACAATTGGAATTTGAGGGGGAAGACCCTTCTAAATAGAGAATATAGTATACCTCTCTCAGGATCCGCATAACTAACTCTCTTCTTCTCATAAACATTTCTCTCAACTCGCCTTGAACTCAACCTTTCTCTTGGTTCATCAAACCCTAACTCTTTTTTATTTTGGTCTTCCTCTCTTGATATTCAACAATTTTCACTACTTCCTCAAAGGCCTTAGACTTCTTAACCTCTAATTTCACTCTCTAGTCTTCTAACTTCAACCCATCTACAAAATGCATTATCTTCAACATAATTGGGCCTATTCCACCTTCTGATAATGTCAAACTCTATCGATTCCACAATCTTTCAAACTCCCTAACAAAATCCTCAACACATTAATGATCTTTCTTAATACAAGTTTCGATTCTTTCCGCAATCTCACTCTAACTTTTTGTTTTTTAAAAACTAGATAAAAAAACATTTTAATGGTCTCATGGTCGAAATTTTGTTTCCTAAATTTCAGCCTTCTCTCAAAGTCAAGCAACCAATTTCGTGCTTCTCCTTGCAATTGATACCTAAGACTCTCGAATTTAGCCTTAGGATTGGTCATTCTCTCTATCAAACAACATAGCTCTGTTTTTTCTAAAAAATTTTCAGGATCTTGCGTACAATTACCATGGAACTCACAAAAATCATTAGTCATTTTCAAAAATCACAAGCAATCAAAACTAGATCACATACAACTAAAATAATGAAGACAAAAACACCAACACTTTGCACAAAGTTCAAAACAAACTTTAAAGACAAATCCAACATCACGGAAATTTCATACCTTGATAACCTTGGGCCCTCACTCAGTGCTTCGGCATCCAAATTCTCGGACTTCACAAGTAGCACGACAAGAGTTGACATTCTCGCGTACGACCCTCCTCTCACCTCTCTCAAAAGACACAATTGGAATTTAAGAGGGAAGACCCTTCTAAATAGAGAACATAGTATACCTCTCTCAGGATCGGCATAACTAACTCTCTTCTTCTCATAAACTTTTCTCTCAACTTGCCTTGAACTCAACCTTTCCCTTGGTTCATCAAACCCTAACCCTTTTTTATTTTGGTCTCCCTCTCTTGATATTCAGCAATTTTCACTACTTCCACAAAGGTCTTAGGGTTCTTAACCTCTAATTTCACTCTCTAGTCTTCTGATTTCAACCCATCTACAAAATACATTATCTTCAATATGATTGGGCCTATCTCACCTTCTTACAATGCAAACTCCATCGATTCCACAATCTTTCAAACTTCGTAGCGAAACCTGCAACACATTGATCATATTTTTTAATACAAGTTTCGATTCTTGCCCAAATCTCACTCTAACTTTATCTTTTTTTAAACCTAGATAAAAAAGCATTTTAATGGTCTCATGGTCCAAATTTTGTCCCCTAAATTTCAGCCTTCTCTCAAAGTCAAGAGACCAATGTCGTGCTTCTCCCTGCAATTCATACCTAAGGATTTTGACTTTAGCCTCAGGATTGGTCATTCTCTCTATCAAACAACACAGCTCTATTTTTTCTAAAAATATTTCGGGATCTTGCATGCAATTACCATGGAACTCACAAAAACCATATGCCATTTTCAAAAATCACAAGAAATCAAAACTAGGTCACATATAAGTAAAACAATGAAGATGAAGTCAATTTTGGCACTCGTCAATGGGGGCACAAAAAAAGAGATGTTACACACGAGTGGTAACCGAGAGCAAGTCTCACTCAAATCCTAATAACCAGACATTAAGGAGTACCGGTTGGGAAAATTGACTTTCTTAGATGCACAAGGGAACTAAAAAATAAATAAATATTCAACAAACACCGCAAGCCACATAAAAAATGAAGCAACACACAATGCTTCTTCTACCTTAAATAACTAAAATGAAGCCAAACAATGGAGACAAAGTCAATTTCAGCACTCCTTGGGGCACAAAAAAAGAGATGTTACACGCGAGCGGTAATCGAGAGCAAGCATCACTCAAAACCTAATAACGACACGTTAAGGAGTGCTGATTGGGAAATTTGACTTTTTTTAGATGCACAACACAACTCAAATAATTTTAAATATTCAACAAACACCACAAGCCACACAAAAAACTAAACAACACATAATGCCTCTTGTACCTTAAACAACTAAAATCCAAATTCGATTAGACCATCACTCAAACACTCACAAAGTTCAAAAAACACCAACACTTTGCACAATGCTCAAAACAAAGTTTGAAGACAAATCCAACATCATGGAAATTTCATACATTGATAACCTTGGGCCATCACTCGGTGCTTCGACATCCAAACTATCCCAGTTCACAACTAGCATGACAAGAGTTCATGCTCCCATGTACGACCCTCCTCTCACCTCTCTCACAAGATACAATTGGAATTTGAGGGGTAAGTCCCTTCTAAATAGAGAATATAGTATACCTCTCTCAAGATCGACATGACTAACTCTCTTCTTCTCATAAACTTTTCTCTCAACTTGCCTTGAACTCAACCTTTCCCTTGGTTCATCAAACCCTAACTCTTTTTTATTTTGGTCTTTCTCTCTTGATATTTAGCGATTTCACTACTTCCTCAAAAGTCTTAGGGTTTTTTCACCTCTAATTTCTCTCTCTAGTCTTCTGATTTCAACCCATCTACAAAATACATTATCTTCAACATAATTGGGCCTATCTCACCTTTTGACAATGTCAAACTCCATCGATTCCACAATCTTTCAAACTCCCTAGCAAAACCTTCAACACATTGACCATCTTTTTTAATACAAGTTTCGATTCTTGCCCAAATCTCACTCTAACTTTATCTTTTTCTAAACCTAGATAAAAAAACATTTTAATGGTTCCATGGTCCAAATTTTGTCTCAAAGTCAAGCAACCAGTTTCGTGCTTCTCCCTGCAATTGATACCTAAGAGTTTTGACCTTAGCCTCAGGATTGGTCATTCGCTCTACCAAACAATACAACTTTATTTTTTCTAAAAATCTTTCGGGATCTTGCGTAAAATTACCATGGAACTCATGAAAATCATTTGGCATTGTCAAAAATTACAAGAGATCAAAACTAGGTCACGTACAAGTTAAAAAATGAAGAAAAAGTCAATTTCGGCACTCCTGAGTGGGGGCACCAAAAGAGAGATGTTGCATGCAAGCGGTAATCGAGAGCAAGCCTCACTCAAAACCTAATAATGAGATGTTAAGGAGTGCCGGTTGGGGAAATTGACTTTGTTAGATGCACAACAAAACTCAAAAAGTTTTAAATATTCTACAAACACCACAAGCCACACAAAAAATGAAACAACACACAATTCCTTCTATACCTTAAACAACTAAAATCCAAATTCGTGTAGACCGTCACTGAATCACTCACAAAGTTAAGAAAACATGAACACTTTGCACAAAGTTCAAAACAAACTTTGAAGACAAATCCAACATCATGGTAATTTCATACCTTGATAACCTTGGGCTGTCACTCGGTGCTTCGATATCCAAATTCTCCGACCTCACAACTAGCACGACAAGAGTTCACACTCCTGCGTACGACCCTCCTCTCACCTCTCTCACAAGATACAACTGGAATTTAAGGGGGAAGACCCTTCTAAATAGAGAACATAATATACCTCTCTCAGGATCAGCATAACTAACTCTCTTCTTCTCATTAACTTTTCTCTCAACTCGCCTTGAACTCAACCTTTTCCTTGGTTCATCAAACCCTAACTCTTTTTTATTTTGGTCTTCCTCTCTTCATATTCAACAATTTTCACTACTTCCTCGAAGTTCTTAGGCTTCTTAACCTATAATTTCACTCTCTAGTCTTCTGATTTCAACCCATCTACAAAATACATTATCTTCAACATAATTGGGCCTATCTCACCTTCTGATAATGTCAAACTCCATCCATTCCACAATCTTTAAATCTCCCTACCAAAATCCTCAACACATTGATCATCTTTTTTAAGACAAGTTTCGATTCTTGCCCGAATCTCACTCTAACTTTATATTTTTTTAAACCTAGATAAAAAAACATTTTAATGGTCTCATGGTCCAAATTTTGTCTCCTAAATTTTAGCCTTCTCTCAAAGTCAAGCAACCAATTTCGTCATTCTCTCTATCAAACAACATGGCTCTGTTTTTTCTAAAAATCTTTCAGGATCTTGCGTAGAATTACCATGGAACTCACGAAAATCATCAGCCATTTTCAAAAATCACAAGCAATCAAAACTAGGTCACATATAAGTAAAACAATGAAGACAAAGTCAATTTCGATACTCCTCAGTCGGGACACCAAAAAAGGGTGATGTTACAGGTGAGCGGTAATCGAGAGCAAGCCTCACTCAAAACCTAATAACGAGACAGTAAGGAGTGCCGGTTGGGGAAATTGACTTTGTTAGATGCACATCACAACTCAAATAGTTTTAAATATTCAACAAACACCACAAGACACACAAAAAACAAAATAACACACAATGCCTCTTGTACCTTAAACAACTAAAATCCAAATTTGAGTAGACCATCACTCTAACACTCACAAAGTTCAAAAAACACCAACACTTTCCACAAAGTTCAAAAAAAACTTTGAATAAAAATCCAACATCATGGAAATTTCTTACCTTGATAACCTTGGGGGGTCATCACTCAGTGCTTCGACATCCAAACTCTCCGACTTCAAACTACACAACAAGAGTTCACACTGGTGCGCAGATCGGTCGCCGTATGCGCGCATAGTGAGCGTCAGAAGGTCCCCAAGAACAAAAGAACTCTACTTTTTACACAAAAACCAATGAAGAAAGCTTGCACAACATGAACAAGAGACCAATTGGGTGCAATCTCACCCCATGCCTTGTATGAGCGCTCCACAAAGCATGTATTTCATATATTATTCATCTTCAAGCTCAAATAATAGCCCAATTTACAAAATAGAATGCTTTTGGTTTTGAGCACTACAAGATATAGACCTTATACCGACGTTTAAAGCGACGAAAATACAAACAATAAAATTTGCCCCCATCGTCGCAAAAAGCATCGTTATTGACGACGCCATAGAATCGTCGCTATATGCGTCGCAAATGCATTTGCGACGCAACCAGTAAAGTTGCGATGCTTATGTTGAGATATCGAGCTCCACTCGTGATACGCCAGGGTGACCGTTGTGTATTTATGTCACCAACTTGTCAGTTGCAGATGCGGTTGGTACACCGCCCCTGAATAATAGCTACATGATAGCTATCCTTATCTACTCTAGTTCGTGGCTCAGTTAGTATGCCACCTTAGTTAGTTGAGTTTGGTTTGAGACCCATATCTAGGGTTCTTCTATTTCTTTGTACTAGAGTTCTTTTGGCTTACACAACTAAGAAGAGGAAAACTGTTTTCAGCCTCCACCCTTGTGTGTCTTCCCCCATTGTGCAAGCAAGAAAGCTGCAAGTGAGACTCCTTCCTTCTCTCACACAATCTTGACATGGTATCAGAGCCTTGTTCGTGGTAAGGAGCTCAAGAAAGCAAGCCAAGCTCGCGGTGTTCTGGTAAGAGGAGCAGTGTTGCTTTCATTTTCTGTTTTGGGAGCAGATCTCTGCAGGTAGCACAGCCGGAAAGTGCAGGAGTGCATTGTCTCCGGTTGAGACGCCCTTCGCGGTGACGCAAGAGGGCAGTATATGCTACGGGAAAGAGCTTTAGCCCTTGGCGACCTTATTTTTTTGATTTGAGGCCATTTCGGGGCCTGTTTTGGAGGCGAAAGTTTTCTGCACGCACTCAGGAAAAGGCCCAGTTTTATGGTGTGCAGCCACTGTTCTACAGGTCGGTGAATAGTTACTGTAAAAATTGCATTGTATGCTTGTGCGCAGAGACATTGGGAGTTACAGAATCATCCCTGTTGCCTGTTGATGCAAAATCGTCACTAGGAAGTGACTGTGTGGTCAAATACCACTTTCGCCAGTTTTGCAGATTTTCCCTTGTGAGGGTGAAGCTGTGGTTTTTGCAGTGACAGAATTTTTTGCAGTCTTCTGTAATGGCATCTGATTCTCTTTCACAGATTGTCACTAAAAAGCTTGACAAGAACAACTTCCAAGCATGGAAGTTTAGAATGACGAATTTCCTTATGGGAAAAGGATATTGGGAATTTGTTGCAGGAAATGAAGAAGAACCAGTTCTTCCTGATGTTCCCAATCAACAGCAAATGCAGGCATTTAAAGCATGGCATGAGAGAGCCAGGAAAGTTATGTATTGACTGTCTATCAGCATTTCAGACTCTATGATTGTGCATATTTAGGATGCAAGTACGCCAAAGGAGGCATGGGATACTCTGTCAAAAATGTATAGCACAAATACGCAAGCCAGGAAAATGCAGCTCAAGCAAGAGTTGCATAACGTGCAAAGAGAAACTATGAGCATCAATGACTACCACATGAAGGTGAAGAAGATTGCAGATGCACTTGCTTCCATTGGGTCGCCAGTGGAAGATGATGATTTAGTTTCTGTGACCTTGAATGGTCTAGGAAAGGATTATGCGCAGTTTCGGACATCCATTTCCGTCCGTGAAAGATTTCCTGATTTTGAGGAGTTGATTGCTCTTCTAATTTCTGAGGAGCAGAGAAATGGTGGTGCATCTTCTTCAGGAGGAACTTCAAAAGAAGCTGTCTTCTACTCAAATGCTGGAAGAGGTAGAGGCAGAGGTAGAGGAGGCCGATTTGGAGGCCGTGGTAGAAATCAGAATATGCAGCAAACTCAAGAAAACCAGTCCTATGGAGGAGGACGTGGTAACTCTAGAGGCAGGGGGAGCCAAAGAGGTCGTGGTAGATGGCAAAGAGGTCAAAATGCAAACAGTAATGTTGAATGCTACTATTGTGGTAAAATGGGTCATATGGCTAAAGACTGCTATAAAAAGCAGAATGACATCATGAATGGAAAACTGCAACAAGGAAATTATGCATCTTCTAGTAGACAGGGTGATGACAGAAATGAGCATTTGTTTATGGTGCAGCACATGAACAATTCTGTGACAAATGCAGAAGAAAGCAACGATGTGTGGTATGTTGACTCAGGTGCATCAAACCACATGACAGGTCATGCAGAATGGATGGAGGATGCAAGGAAAATGGAAAAACCAGGATTTGTGGAGACTGGTGATGATACTGCACATCTGATTGTGCAGATTGGAAAAATTCCTTTGTCTATGCAGGATGGGAAAAAGAAATACCTGTCCGATGTATTTCATGTCCCCAATATCACCAAGAATCTGGTTTCTGTTGGTCAAATGGTTGAACAGGGCTTGCAGGTCAGATTTAATCCTCATGGATGCTTTGTTGAGGATATGAAAAATAAAGGTCGCTTGATAGCAAAAGGAAAGAAGAAGGGCAGAATGTTTACGTTGGATGCAGACATGTCTGAATTGAGTGCAGCAATGTTTGCACATGGGACCGGTGTAGTTGCAGATATTGATATCTGGCATAAACGCATTGGTCATGTTAATGTACAGCGACTGAAATCAATGCAGGCCCAAAATATTGTTGCAGGATTGCCTAAATTCAAGGTTGCAGAAATGCATAAGGTATGTGAAGCCTGTCAGTTTGGAAAACAGGCAAGGAAACCATTTCCTAGACATGTTCAAGAGAGTAAGAAGCCATTGGAATTAATCCACTCTGATGTGTGGACTACTAAAGCTGCATCTCTTGGAGGCTGTCATTATTTTGTCAGTTTTATTGATGACTATAGCAGAAAAGTTTGGGTGTATTTTATGAAAAAGAAAAGTGAAGTTTTTGGTCATTTCAAAACTCTTAAAGCTATGGTTGAAAAAGAAACAGGTCTGCAAGTAAAATGCCTAAGGTCAGATGGAGGGGGAGAGTACCTCTCAAATGAGTTTGCAAGGTTCCTGCAGGAGCATGGCATAAAGCAGCAATATTCATGCAGTCATACCCCACAGCAAAATGGAATTGCAGAAAGAAAAAACAGACATATTGGAGAGGTGTCTCGTGCCATGCTCAATGAAAAAGACCTGCCAGATTTTTATTGGGCTGAAGTAGTTGCTACAGCAGTCTACATAATGAACAGGACTCCCACTGCAGCAATACATGGAATGACTCCAGAGGAGAGGTATACTGGTAGGAAACCAGATATTTCTCATCTGAAAATTTTTGGTTGCATTGCCTATGTACATGTGCCAGATGAGTTGAGATCCAAGTTGGATCCAAAAGCTGAGAAGTGCATCTTTATTGGTTACTCTCTGCAGCAAAAAGGGTATAGATGCTATAACCCTTCTACTCGTAAGTTTACAGTGAGCAGAGATATTGTTTTTGATGAGATGAGTAGCTGGTATAAACCAGTAAATGTGATTGATGATGTAGATGCACAAAATGGTAATGCTGCACAGAATTCACAGCAGCAGTCACAAAATATTAGTGGACGTGGAGCGTCCTCTACCAGTGGTTCACATTCTTCGCCATGGACAGGTAGATTGAGATCAGGAGAATCTTCTCAAAGTAATGCAGATAGTGGTATGCAGGTATCACGAAAAGGAAAAGAGAAGGTTGATCAGCCCATGTTTGATGTGAATGCAGGTCACTCTTATGTGGATGGTGAATCCAGTGGCTCAGAACAGAGCATTGATGATGAGTTGGGTATTCCTTCTATTGTTACACCTGGAGTAAGGAAGACCAGGGATGTTTTGAGAGCACCTGGGAGTGAACCCACTTTGCGAAGGTCTACTAGAGTTAGGTATCTTGTGGATAGGCTGAAATATGATGGATTTACAGCCATTCACTATGCATATATGGTCAAGGTGATACAGGAACCAGAACCCACTTCTTTTGAGCAAGCCATGGGAAAAGAAAAATGGGAGAAAGCCATGGATGAAGAAATGGATGCCTTGGAAGCAAATGCTACATGGGAATTGGTACCTTTGCCTAAAGGTAAAAATGCAATTGGCTGTAAGTGGGTTTATAAGGTGAAGCACAATGCAGATGGTTCTATGAACAGATACAAGGCAAGATTAGTAGTCAAGGGGTATGCACAAACATATGGCATTGACTATGAAGAAACATTCAGTCCGGTTGCAAGGATGGCAACCGTAAGAGCAGTCATTGCTATGGCTCCATCAAAGGGATGGTCTTTACATCAGATGGATGTAAAGAATGCCTTCTTGCATGGTGATTTGCAAGAAGAGGTCTATATGGAGCAGCCACCAGGTTATGTGCATGCTGTTTATCCTGAGTTTGTTTGCAGGTTGAAGAAAGCTTTGTATGGCTTGAAGCAAGCACCTAGAGCATGGTCTGACAAGATAGGATAGTATCTTGTCACTATTGGCTTTCAGATTTCCAAGGCAGATTTCTCACTTTATGTGAGAAAAACAAAGAAAGGTATTATGCTACTTGTCATTTATGTTGATGATTTGATTATGACAGGTGATAGTGATGAAGATATCCTTCATGTGAAAATGCTATTGAAGCAGAAGTTTGAGATGAAGGATTTGGGAGAGCTGCGTTATTTCTTGGGCATTGAGGTGATTAGATCACCAAGTGGGATACAGCTCTTGCAGAGGCAGTATGGATTGGACATGCTGTCCAAATATGGCATGACAGGCTGTAAGCCTATTTCAGTTCCTTTGGAGCAGAATGTGAAGCTGAGCGCAGATGCAGGTGAGCTTCTGGAAGACCCTACTATGTACAGACGCATAGTAGGAAGCTTGATTTATATGACTATTACCAGGCCAGATTTGAGCTATGTTGTTGGATTGGTAAGTCAGTTTATGCAGGCTCCAAGGAAACCACATTTGGATGCGGCTAGACGCATACTCAGGTATGTGAAGTCCACATTGCAGTATGGACTATTTTATGAGACTGGGGTTCATATACAGTTGCATGGATACACTGATGCTGATTGGGCTGGTAGTATTTCTGATAGACGATCTACTAGTGGATATGTGTTCTCTTTTGGGAGTGCTGCAGTCACTTGGAGCAGCAAGAAACAGCCTACAGTTGCCTTGTCGAGCACAGAGGCTGAGTACAGGGGTGCAGCAATGGCTGCATGTGAGGTAGCTTGGTTGCATAAGCTACTTTATGATATGCATCAGTCTACAGATGGGCCAGTTGTCATTTATTGTGACAACATGAGTAGTATACACTTGGAAAATAACCCAGTCTATCATGCTAGAACAAAGCACATTGAGGTGCATTATCACTATGTGCGAGAGAGGGTTTTACTAGGTCTTATTGATCTAGTTTATGTCAGCACAGAGGATCAGGTAGCTGACATATTCACGAAGGCATTGGGCGCAGAGAAGCTGCGCAAGTTCAGAGACCTGCTTGGTGTGCAGGAATTGGGATTGAGCTCGAGGGGGAGTGTTGAGATATCGAGCTCCACTCGTGATACGCCAGGGTGACCGTTGTGTATTTATGTCACCGACTTGTCAGTTGCAGATGCGGTTGGTACACCGCCCCTGAATAATAGCTACATGATAGCTATCCTTATCTACTCTAGTTCATGGCTCAGTTAGTATGCCACCTTAGTTAGTTGAGTTTGGTTTGAGACCCATATCTAGGGTTCTTCTATTTCTTTGTACTAGAGTTCTTTTGGCTTACACAACTAAGAAGAGGAAAACTGTTTTCAGCCTCCACCCTTGTGTGTCTTCCCCCATTGTGCAAGCAAGAAAGCTACAAGTGAGACTCCTTCCTTCTCTCACACAATCTTGACAGCTTATAGCGACGTGAGCAGTAAATTTGCGATGCAAATAGTGATGGTAACAGAGAAAAAAAAATTTGTGGCAGGGCAGCAAGCTGCCCTGCCACATATAGCACTGTGTGCTGTATGAGAGCCATACAAAATAGTTTCTGCACTGCTGCATACAAAGCGCTTGCAAACAAAAAGAATGTATACTGAAATCATAAAACTGATACATGAAATAAACACATGATCGCATAAAATGTGATTGGTACAATCATGAAACGATATCACTAATACATAGAAAATGTCTACATAGATCATGCGACTAAAAACTAAAGGTGTGTGAGCTCTAAGGATCCAAGAGCGAGCTACAAATCCTCGTCTCCCGAAAGCTCGTTCCGCCGCAAAGGAGCATCAAACGGATTCTGCAGAAAAAGAAACAACATATCAATCCACCATACAATAATGCATTCAAATATCTCATGGTAACTACGGACAAGAAAGATAAGTGACTTACAGTGCCGCCGCGTCTATACAATCGGTCGATCAATGCCCTGAGACTGTGCCTCTCTACATATCGAGTCTCAAGGCCTTGCGGATCGCGATTTGTAATGGAGTGCTGCAAAGAAAACAAAATGCTAACTGTTAGAAACATGATTGTCAGTACAAAGAATATCTCAAAAAAACAAATAAGCAAAACAAAAGAGAAACTTACAAAGTCCTCCAAATATGTCCTGTGGCCGCTACTCCCAAGATGATGCACCGATCCGGCCTCGATTCGTGCCCTCGCCGCCTCCCGCTGCTGACTCCAACGTCTTGGCGAATCTGTAGCCTCCTCCCTCAGTCGGCGCCAGTCGTCTGCATCTAACCACTCGGGCTTTGGAGTCCCACTCTTGATTGCCTTGCGTGCGTCGGATCGTCTATGTGATATGTATGCGCGCATGCAATCCATCATCCAGCCCGTAGAGAATCTATCTACTGCGGTTGGCACCGGGAACTCCTCGTGCAAGGATGCTACTATGTAGTCCTTGCTCCCCTCCGGTATGTTCCTCTAATGATCCAGGACGTTGTGCCAAAAAACTTGTTGGCACAACTCCCTCATGCGAGCCATCACCCTTCTTCCCTCATCATTCATGATGATGGCTCCTGACCTACTTTCCACTAGGTATCCATAACCCCTAGGAGTCTGCCTAAGATGGGCCCTCTCCCATCTGGGGCCACGCTCCTAGGCATATCCAGGAGACCCCTGTACATCCGGTGTACCGACGGGGGTACCCTCTCCCGGAGTGCTACTCAAAGGGGTGCCACCAAAAGGAGTGCCACCAAAAGGCGTGCCATCTGCCGACGGCTGCGCGAAAGCCGGAGTAACTGGAGTAGACGTCCCCACAGGTGTGACAAATCCTGGAGGTGACGCAGCTCCAGCTGAATGACGAGACGGAGACACCACGTGCAAGCTAAGGATGAGATGTCCTTTCTTCGTAGAAAGCCATGGAGGGATGTTGTAGTTGACAAGCACTATAGGCCACACACTATAAGAAGTCGAGCGCAGACCGAATGGGTTCACACCATCCATGGCGAGACCGAGCCGAAGATTCCTTGGCTCTCGCGCAAAGACTGGGAAGGTAGATTCAATGTGGCTCCATGCGCGCGAATCCGCTGATATTCGTTGAACTCCATCCGTGGACCTATTCTGCACATGCCACGTTGTCAAGCTTGCCATGGCAGACGTGCGAAACATGTGGTTTATGCGGGGGATGAGCGAAAAGTGTCTGAGAACTTTTTGAGGGATGGTTTGCCCTTGCAAGTCCTGTCGATACCTGTGAGCACCACACTTTGGACATGTCTCCATAGTCTCATATTCATCTCGAAACAAAATGCAATCGTTGATACATGCATGGATGTTATTGTAGTCCATGCCAAGCTTCCGTAAAGCATGTCGTGCATCATCACGAGACTCAGGCATGGTATTTGCAGGTGGTAATATATGATATTTCAATAACCTTAAAAAAATCATAAAACACCTTGAAAAAACACAAATGTTTGCAATAATACTGTTAAAAAAAAAATCAATGAAGCCTGTGTGCAAGGTACCTAAATAACTCAGTCACACTCGTATCGCTCCAACCGTATTTTGCTTGCACACTTAAGAGTGCAAGCAATGTCTTCAACCGAGATACTTGGCACCCATCATATAATGGTATGGATGCTTCCTCTCTAAGCGGGTCAGATGTCTCAACATCCATGGGAATCAATGCATCGATCATTGCCTCCATCTCAGGCTCCAAGATTGTAGGTAGGGCAGGAAGGTTGTCTGTCTCCTCTAGCATTGACGGTATAGATGGGCCTTGCGAGTGGTCGATTGGCTCTTGCAATCCATCCATCGCACGTCCACGAACTCTTCTAATTGGCCGCAAAGGGTGCACTCCCTCTTGGGTCGAGACATCACCCCCTGGATAGAAAATTTGCCAACAAGACCCAATCTTATTGTGTATGGTTTTCAATTATCTTGAGAGTACAATGCATGATTAATATTAACTTCAAATTACCGTTTGCTGAAAATCCGCAATCGCCTGATCAATGATCTTAGAATGAAACTCGCCAAATCGTCATACGTGTTCTATAGACAATTGGTGTTTTCGTCTAATTGCCAACTTGCATTGAGAGCAAGGACATGGGACACGCTGATTAAGATACGTCTCGCGGTCTTGAACAATAAGACCTTCTTCGTTTTCCATCTTATCTACATTACAGCAAACGAGGCTTAAATGGATAGCTTTATGGAGATGTACGTCAAGTTGCAAGTTAACCATAAATCTTGCATTGTATATATTAGTTGAGAGATTTTCCGATGTAAGCCATCTTAAAGAGTCACCAATGTACGTGGCCCATGGCAAAGCACATTGCATACCATTATCGATAAGTCTATTATCTTAAATTTCCTTCCCCTCCCTCTCCCTCTCCCTCTCTTTCTCTCTTACTCTCTCGTTTCCTCTCCTAAACAAGCAAAAAAGAAAGTGATTTAAACATTAAACAAGCAAAAGGGAGAGAGAGAGAGAGAATGCACTATCCCTCTCTTTCTCTTTCTCTTTCTCTCCCTCTCCCTCTCCCTCTCTTTCTCTTTCTCTTTCTCTTTCTCTCCCTCTCTCATTTCCTTCCCCTCCCTCTCCCTCTCTTTCTCTTTCTCTCCCTCCCTATCTCTCTTTCTCTCTCATTTCCTAAACAAGCAAAAAATAAAGTGATTTAAACATTAAACAAACAAAAGGGAGAGGGAGAGAGACAATGCACTCTCCCTCTCTTTTTCTTTCTCTCCCTCTCTCATTTCCTTCCCCTCCCTCTCCCTCTCCCTCTCTTTCTCTCCCTCTCTTTCTCTCTCATTTCCTCTCCTAAACAAGCAAAAAAGAAAGTGATTTAAACATTAAACAAGCAAAAGGGAGAGGGAGAGAGAGAATGCACTCTCCCTCCCTCTCCCTCTCTTTCTCTTTCTCTCCCTCTCTCATTCCCTCTCCCTCTCCCTCTCCCTCTCTTTCTCTCTTACTCTCTCATTTCCTCTCCTAAACAAGCAAAAAAGAAAGTGATTTAAATATTAAACAAGCAAAAGGGAGAGGGAGAGAGAGAATGCACTCTCCCTCTCTTTCTCTTTCTCTTTCTCTCCCTCTCCCTCTCCCTCTCCCTCTCCCTCTCTTTCTCTCCCTCTCTCTCCCTCTCCCTCTCCTTCTCTTTCATTTCCTCTCCTAAACAAGCAAAAGAGAGTGATTTAAACCTTGAACAAGCAAAAGAAAGAGAGAGGGAGACTCACCAATGAGATATGGCGAGCGTGGGGCGGCTTCTCTTTGCGATGAAGGCTCCTCCTCTCCTTCGCGAACAACGGCGGCGGCGGCGGCGACGGCGGCAAGTCTTCTTCCTCTTCTTCTCTCACAAAGCCTTTGCTCTCTCCCTCGCTCTCGCTCTCAAAACTCGAAGCAAAAGAAATGAAAACCGCGCTCGGGTTTCGGCCGTATTTTTTCCCTGCAGCATCGCTATTTGCCACAAATAGCGATGCAAATAGCGACGCTATTAGCGACGCCAATAGCGACGCCGCTATCCGCTGTCGCTAATCGGCGTCGCTAATGGCCCAAATCCTTGTAGTGGAGTTTGCTTTTGTGCCACTAAAGAATTAAAGCTAATGGGCGCCCAAGAAGTCAGACGGTACCCAAATACAATGTCCAATACAGGTATTTAAATCGTGCGCCCATGCGCATACAAAAATAATAAATAAATATCAAGCACTTTAATAAATAAGCGCGACAAAATATAGGCGCCATGCCTAAGATACCTGCCCATAAAAAATTGATGATAATTTGAATACACGCTATCCTCCAATGCTTCCCAATGCCACCGCTGCTCGCTCTGCACATCAACTGAAGCATTCACAATTGTTAGAAAAAATTTACAATTAAACCGACAAAAGTGAATACCTAGCAGTCTTCAGTTACATAAATAAACTGGTTAGAAATCAATCCTAACCTTAATTTATTACGAGTGCGCACTCTAAACTCATAAATGTTTATTAATTTAAATATATATTTTGCAGAATCACCCGCTATGGAATCACCCATGTACACATAAAATTAAGAAAACGTCCGAAAAGGATAGGCGTCCCCATCGACTTCTCGCACAAAGAATCCACTTTGTGTATGAGCCCCACTAACAGTAAAATTTTATGGCATCCGCTAAAAAACCTCACGGAATCCACCGTGGAATATGCCTCCTAGCATCATATATGCCTCCTGGCATCATACCCCCAAGGTGGGATAGCAATTGTCCTCAATTGCTATTAGCTCAATGTGGAGCTAACAGAGTGGGGAAAGCATTTAGGTCTCTAGGGTGCATCCATTGGGCCTCTTCAACAGGATGATTTTTAAACTTGATCAAATATCTAGAATATTTATGGCCAGTTCTAGTGGTCATAAAGTCAGTATTTATAATAGTTTCAGGCTCAAGGATTTTAGTTTCATCATCTAGCAAAGGAGGATTTTCATAGACAGGATGTACAGGTAGTTAGCCTCTAAAAGGTCGTAATAAAGTGATACGAAAGGTGTTGTGGATTTTCCAATGTTGTGGTAATTCTAGTTTAAATTTATTTTCATTGATTTTGTGTATGATCTTGAATGGTCCATAAAATCTAGGCGCTAATTTAACAACGGGGTGTTTATCTACACTTTGTAATCTTCGTTTTTCAATTCCTAACTAAGCATAATCATCAACTTTAAAATTCATAGCCTGTCTTTTCTTGTTTACTTGTTTTGTGTATGATTGCTGGGCTTTGGCAATCATATCTTTAACTTCATCAAAAATATTGGCATGCATGTTAGCAATATCATCAACTGTTTGAATTTTGTTTGATAATGATGCAACACGTGTAGGCAATCGATATCCATAAATAACTTCAAATGGTGCTTTCTTTGTAGCTGTATGTGGTGTATTATTATATGCAAACTGAAGTAAATGTAGATATGTATCCCATGTGTGTGGTTTTGAAATGGTGTAAGCACGCAAAAGATCTAAAATAGTACTGTTAGTAGCTTCTGTTTGACCGTTTGTTTCAGGATGAAATGCATATGAAAAATCAATCTTTGTTCCTAAGTTAGCAAACAAAGTAATCCAAAAATTATTGCAGAATCTAGAGTCACGATCAGAAATAATAACTTTTGGTAAACCATGGTTAGTGAAAACAGTTTTCAAAAACAATTGAGTAGCTTGAGATGCAGTTAAAGTTT